>NW_011948432.1:2606813-2722061 GCF_000503995.2 Ceratosolen solmsi marchali
GCACGCACGCACGCACGCACGCACGCACGCACGCACGCACGCACGCACGCACGTACATATACAAGATCGAGCGAGCGAGCAAGCGAGCAAGCGGCTCCCGTGACGATAAAAGAAGCCTAGGTACTCGCGCACAATGCACTCACCTGACACCTGCGTACCTGCCTGCGTCAGTCTTGCCTCCTCGGCAGCATGCCCGTGGCTCCGCGGCGCCTCATTAAAAATTCCTCCCTCCGCCCCGGGGGAGACTGGTTTGCCCCTGAGTTCCCTTCCCCCTGCTACGTTCCTCGCTCGTCTTTTTATCTCTTCTTCTTTTTTTCTCCTTATCCCGGGGGACGCTCGGGCAGGGCGGAGGACGACTGGCTGCTGCGGTGCGCTCCGGGCGAGCGCACAGGATCGACTGAGGAGGACGGCGCCGCGACTCTTGCAGCGACCGTCAGCCTGACCAGAGAAAGATAGAGTGACCGAGCCAATGAGTGATAGAGAGAGAGAGAGAGAGAGAGAGAGCGATAGAGTGAGGGAAGGGGAGGAGAAAGCGAGAGGGAGAGAGAGAGAGAGACCACGGAGTATAATGCCCCCTCTACACTCTTGTGCATACGGATGCATGATATAGGTGTACGCGCTACCTTGAGCCGGCAACTATTTATAGCGTTTCCAGGCTTTTTTTCCGTTTTTTCTTTTCGTTTTTTAATAGGAGCCCGCGTGGATTTCGTCGCGGGACACATATCGTCCTTAATGCGTAGCTATGTTAAACTTTCTTTAGGCAAGACGTTGCTCCACTCACCTCGGACGCGTAATTCAGCTAGGCCGAACGTATTGCACAGAAGGTGATAATCCTGAATTTTCGATTTTCTGATTTGTACCCGATATATACATACCACCCGTATACCTAAAGTTTGATTCTATTCTTCTAAGCATCTCAAAAAGAAATATCGCTGCAAATGTTTCTAGCCACGATTATTCGTTATGGTAATCTATATATATATGATGAAAAAAAAAATTTATATGTCCATATATATATATATATATATATATACACGTATAAACACATACGTACGTACATTATCTGTACGTATTTTGTGAAATATGATAGAATAAGTTCATACCGAAAGCAATGCGCAATGAACATTTACCTCTGCAATGCTTCGTCTAATTGTCATGTGTGCATTTTTTTGCACTCCTAGCTAATTAATCGTAACTTCGTTAAATTCAAATCCTCTGGACTTTGTGTCACGATTTCGGAGTGTCGACCGTTGATCCGGATAAACGCAATGTAACTTGACGCCGCCGCAGCCGCAGCCGCCGCCGCCGCCGCCGCCGCCGCCGCCGCCGCCGCCGCCGGTAATATAATTTCATAAAATAGTAACGAGTGGTTAGTCACTTAATATGCAAAATATGAAACACTGTATTATTTTTGCCTTTTCATCGAAAATGCATTCGTGCGACGATGAAAATAATTTTAACCAAATTAAAAAATGAACTGACAGAAATTATTATGCGCATAAAAATATGATAAAGCACGTCAGAAAGGGTAAATACCGTTAAAGAATATCGATAAATTTTATTAACAAGATATTCATCGATGCAAAAATATAATTAAACTTTATAATTTGAAATGACTTGAAAGATAGTTAAGTTTTATGCTCCAATTCTAGCTTATGTTTACAAGTATATTAGATAAAAGTTATAAAGCAAATTCCTTGACCTCGGATTACTTTTTCCTTAAAAACTCCATTTGCGTTACTAATCCAATCTGATCTGATTCATTAGCTATTTTCAATGTTTTGAGAAATAGGACAATAAATACGTATTATCGATCTTAATTGGCATTCTCCTTAGAGAATAGAGACACCTTCAAGTTAAAGAGATAGTATTCGAATTGCGAACATGTGTACAAATTTATTAGATTATTCTTTAATAAATAACGAAGTTCTCAAAATAATTTACCTAGTAAATTATTATTTTATATATCAAGTACAATTGGAATTTCATGTACATTTATTTGTAATGCTTTAATACGAATTTCTTTCACCTATATCCTAGCAAACATTGCGATTTTTTCTGAATGTAAATCGTTGACATTATCGGCTATGCATATAATTCTGCACTGCATGCACTAAATCTATTTTCATAAAGCATTAAATACGGTCAGTAAGTGTTCAAAGTTTATCGAAAACTTAAGTAATTGTTAGTTATTTTGTAACTAAATTTTCTTTACGGATAAATTAAAAACTCAATTTATTTCAACTCACATAATATCGCTGAATTCGATTAATAGAGTTCAATATCATTGGAATTGGGTTATAAAGTAAATGAATTGATTTAATTTTATTACTATGTAAATACATAGATGCTTTAACTCGTATATTAATATAATAAAATATTAAATTAATATTGGCTAATAATATATATGCAGACTTACATGTTTTTTAGTTTTGTAAAGGAAACTTCAAACATTTTCGCTTAAATAATACTCAAACCAGATTCAATTTACATTTATTATCAAATATAAATACTGAAGATTTACTTATTATACACCAAGATTATTTTTTTATTCAATATAGATAAATTACGAAAATTATATAATCATCTTTAATCAAATCTTTCTCAATTTTCTTTGTAATGTAAAATGATTCGATTGTACCTTTAATGTCTATTTTCAACGTCTTTAAAAGAGTTCTTCTTCATTTGGTATAAAATATTTCGATGAGTTGATACTATTTGTTACTTCTTTTAAAAGTAGATTTCTTATTAAAACTGAACATAATCACTTTAAAGCATATATTGTAGATATACAAAGAAATTACTGAAGATTGAATTAAATTATACAATTATTGTATTTAGAAATTTTATTGAAAGTTTTTACAATATTAGATCCCTTTAAATTTTATCGAAATCGAAATTACGGATTAGTAGAATTCAATAAAGAGACTGTATTAAGTTGAGAAAAACTTGTATATTCACACATATAATATGTAAACATGTAACATGTAAATAGCTGTGTATGATAATACTTGTGAATACGATACAATGTTATTGATATGCGAAACCACAATTTTTGTTTATAATGCGACTTTTAAGATATTTTTTTTTTAAGAAGAATTCATGCAAATACTTTTTATATTATTTTTCATCATTAATTCCTTTTCTTTATATAATGTAATTTATAAAAAATTAATATATGTATTAATTTTATTGGCATAACAACAAATACATAAATACGTATGTATATAATAAACTTTTTTTTTAAAATATATTATTATAATTATATTGATTATTTATTCATTTTAATAAATATATAATTTGAATATTTTCCATGTTGTTTTCAATGTTTAGTTTTTACAATTTAATAATATTTTTAATTAATTGTATTTAACTAATTTTTAAAAACGAAATAAATGTAAGATAATTATTATTATATTATCAAGTATAATAACCGTTAAAAATTTTCTTTTATATTCTTGTATCTAATTTACGCTATCCATTATCACAAATCATTTCGATCGCCTTCAGTCATGATAAAATCTAATGATTTGATATATCTATACAAAAAAACAAAAAAAAAAAAAAAAAAAATTATTTTCATTGAAACGGATGAAAGAATAATTCTCGCAATTTTTCTCTATAAATTAAAAATATTCTCATTAATTTTGAAATATTATAAATATGTTTGAGGTCAGGTCTCATGTAATTAATATTACATAACATCCATTGATTATTATTTAAAAACGGATTAAATAACATAAAAAATGCATACCTAAGTATTTCAGGTTATTTAGAACTTCCAATTTTTTTTGTGATTAGTTAGAAAAAGAAGAAATTTCGAAAATAAAATTTTTTAAAATACTTTATATTAAGGTATTAGTGAATTTTATCCTCTTACAATAATTTAGATACTTTACTGATTTTGCTTTGAATAAATCTTAACAATTGTCATTATTACACTAATAAACATGGTTTTTATAAAAATGTAAATAATAAAGCGTATTTAGTTGATTTTTATACTAATTTGTTCGTTAAAGGCTAAAATTTGAATGCATAGCATGAGAATATAAATGAATATTATCATTATTTTCTATTTTAAATGCTAGTTTCACGTGATTCATTCAATCGTTTATCTCTTTTATTAAAATCCCAAGTTATATATCATTTAGAAAAAAGAAAAAAAGGAAAAAAAAATTCATCAATAATCTAAAAAATTATACTCAATTATTCATTTTAACATTGTTTATATTAATATATTAATTTATTATTATATAAGATATAATTTTAATTTATTTTACTTTAATCAATTATGGTAAGCTGTACGATATTAATATAATTGTTGTTAAGTTGAATTTAAGTCCTATGCAATCGCTAAATTTATTCAAATATTATTTTGAATAAATTGAATTTTTTATGTGATGACAATTTTTATGTTATGAATATAAAATACACGAAACATTCATTAAAAATATGACTTACTATTGCAGAATGTGTTAGACAAGTCTTATGCATTAGCAGTACATATTTTTGTTTTGAAAACAAGTTTTATTTTGCGAAGAAAATTATTTCATTTTGCTTTTGAAAAGCGGCTATCGAACAATGTCGATGTAAGCATATTTTATACAAATATTAATTGTTACGTCAGACATGTCACATCCATGTAATTAATTAAAAATTTTAACGCTTTGATTAATCTCTCTGTCAAGTGGTATTCTTAAGCAATGCTGGAAAACAGCATCATCTTGTATATTATATAACCATTGATACGGAACAATAAAAATAATAATAATGAATTCCAAATATAAAAAAAGAAATTACACATTTTTGAAAAACAACGTCATAATAAATGATTCAATGACAAAAGTATATTGTAGAGATGCGCGTGTGATGTGATTAGGTATTGTTGAAATAAAAAAAACGATAACGTACTAACTGTTTAACTATAAAGATGTATTATGTATATTTTGATATGCTGAATGAATAGAGAGGACCAAAGAAAAGAAGGAAAGAACAAAATATTAACGATGTATTAAGTCCTAGAAACTAAATACTGTCGTAGTGTAGATGTAGAAACCAATTATACGTAATGCGTATAGCATTGTGAGCGCAGATATTCAACAAAGCCGTCAATTCCTAATGAAAGTCGATGAAAAGGATTTTTAATTATCAATTGGTTGAGATCGCTGAGATTTTTATTGAGCTGCTGGCACGAAGGCGTATCGTCGTGACGTTAGCTTTATTACATTATAGAAGCGAGCGAGTGTAGGAGTCCGTATTATAAAACAAGATCAGCGCCATTAGAGCCATTCATACACGAATGGAGTTGCAGCGGCCGACGCTTTGATTGCGAGCGTGAAAGGGGCTACGAGGGATAGAGAAGCAGTAAGGAAGAAGCGAAGCGTCGCTGAACTCGCCGGTATCGACTTCCCGAAGAGGACACGAAGTACAAAACCGCGGATCGGCCGACTTTCTCCTCGGATGGAATGAGCTAAAGAGGGGCGCCGATGGTTGGGTGGGGGGTGATGGGGATGGGGAGTGGGATGGATGATTGTAGTGGGGGGGGGGGGAGAAGGGGAATATAGTCTGGATCTGCTGTCGCAGGAACGTAAGGAGCAGGACCGTGATTAGGAATGTCGACGGGAGGATTGGATATTTCGATGGGCTGGCTGATTGTGGCTGCAAACTGCAATACGTCAAATCGTCGATCATCGCCATTTGTTGTTTTCATCTTTCGGTAGATCAGCCGTGGCGGATTGGTAACGGTGCCGAGTCCGGCCGGGCAAGACCCACTTTTGACCTTATCTTCGGACTGATAGCACGAAGGTGATTATAAAGGGAGCGGTTTTCTTTCTAATTTTCTTCGCTCGATCCGAGTGTGTGCACATTTGCACGGCGTTGCTGATAATCGCACGGGCCACGTATAATTGCTGAAATAAGCGATAGCTTATTATTCAGATGCTTTAATCGATTATTTATTTAGCGATATATATGAATTTTGTATTTTTATTGATATAATTTTTATTGATCGTTATCGTCATACTTGGAGGTAACTTTGGGTTTTTTTTTTTTTTTTTTTTTTTTCTATATATAAATCCATCAATTAGTATATTTGTATCAATTAATATTTCGTACTTATTTAATATCAATTAGTATATTGTAACAATTATATTAGTATATTACTTCCCAGTACTTTTTTCACATCATTTTTTAATGTTACCAATAAATTATTCTAAATATTTTTCACGCATAAATAATCGAATATCCATGCTTTCCATTTTGTTTTTGAATCACAACAATAATTAATTATTCTTTCAAAAGATACATTGATACACACACATACATATGTATATATATATATATATATATATATATATAGGAGTATTTATTATTTGTAAATTATAAATAATATCCTAAGATATATTTCAAATGTAGACAAATTATAATAAATTATTTGTCAATTCTAACGAAACATTTGTAATAACTACTAAAGTTACTATTTAAAGACTTTAATATAATTGTTACAATAGTAATCACACTATTCTGTCGTTGATATTTTATTTATTTTTAAATTTAAGATAGATAAAAAGATGTATCGAAAATGTGTGATATTATAGTTGCTTCATGAACATTCAAAAGTTGAATATTCTAATGAAATATAACTTGCTTAGATGAATTGCAAGGATATTAAGAAATTGCATGACTTTTATTTCTAAACTTTATATGCTTCTCGGTAAATATTATGGTAAGAACATTACAGTAGGGGCTCGATAACATTTGTTCAACTTATATATAAATATACATAAATGCACTCGGCAGGTAAATCATAAAGTACGTGCTGTGCATGTTTATTATGCAGTTGAAGTAACGTAGTTAGTTTCCCAAGTGGCGCGCCGTCTACGTCACCAAAACAACAATCTCTATGATCTTGATAACTACGATTTTTCGATACTGAGCTAATAATTGTTTTTTTATAAGATTGAGTAACAAAGAACATTATGACGTATTAATATGTGACTACAACTTCCTTTAAGGATTCATTAGCAATGAGCTGCGTATTTGTTACGAGGAAGGTCGAATATGGTGGCCACCCAAAGGAATCATTAATATTATTTATCGTGCAAAGGATGCAATCGATTATAATTTTATTATGTTTGTTATTTTATTGAATTTTTATATTGTTTGCTTAGTTTATACCACATTTTCATATATAACTACGGAATCATTAATATTTTTAATTCATTTACGATATTTATTACGTTCTCCCGGCCCCTTTCCATAAAGGCATTAACTTTTACCATTTAGAGGATATTTATAATAGGTTGTAACATTAGATATACAAACAGTTAGAGAAATAAATTTTTATCGATCAATTAATTGTTAATTGGTTAACGAGTTTTCAGTCTATCGACTTGGATCGTGCATTTATTAATATATAAATAATTCAAGATCTCGTTGTTCACAGATTGGATAAGCAAAATGTATGGAAGCGAAATGTATGGATTTAGGTATTATAAGAAATAAAAGCGTCAATTAATAGAAATGAATCATGAAATTCTGAAATTTATTTGATCTTTCGTATTTTGAGATATCAAATAAGACCATTTTATATGCAGAATATCAGAATTAAACGAGAGTTTGCGAATAAAGTTTTGCTCTGGAGCAAACGACGTTTTACCGACAGAGTTTGGCTGGTACTCGAACGTCGGTATGTTAAAGATCTTGTAGTTCTGGTAACGAACCGCGGAGTGATGAGGCTATGTTGCATTGTTCATCACGCGAATTCAAGCAGTCGGTCACTCATTGAAAATTGGAATCGGGCCGACTAAAGCTGCTTAATGACGATGATCATTGTTGGCCGCCTTTTGCCGAACAGCTAGTTAAATGATTTCCGTTGATTTATATTCATAGCTGCAGTTTGAAAATGAGACTGCCAAGTATGCAGATGAACATAATGAATGGTATTTCATCCTAACTGTATGCGATGCAAGCGTCTTAGTAGTTAACGAATTATTACGGATTACGGCGTACGTAGCGTAGCCACTATAGTATTTTCTCATCAGCTCTACCGAGATTAACTCTAATTTATGTTTATATTTGTTTACAGTAAATAAATACCGTAACTCTCTTATTATCTGTAATGTTACTTATTTTGCAAAGATTTCTCTGGGAAATTCTTGATAATAAGATTAAGTTTCTATAGCTAGTAAGTTTAAGAGCTGTGTTTTGATTTTTCATAAAAATACTTTTATATTGAAATATTAAAACTTGGAGTAACATCGATTGCCATATATTTGCAATAAATTGGCCGAATAATTTTGTCGAATTTAAAATAAATATTGCAAGTAGGCTTATATTGAATTGATATTCGCTCGCTTTTAGCTACATTATTTTTTATAATTTTCCAAGGTACAAAATAATCTGTGGCTATTGCGATAGCCATAAACCGATATCATTACATTTTCAATTTATACGTGTGATTGATCAATTGCATGCCGATTCTTCTTGCTACTGAATATTTTTAAAACATTGTGTATTCATTGGTTTTTTATGTTAAATTTATAAATTTATAAATATTTGCCTGTTAATTTAATGATTTAGTGCTGTGTTAGTTAATTTTTGTAATTCATAATAACGCGATAATTTCAAAAATCCTTGAATAATGTCCTTTGCTTTATTGAATTAACCGGAGAAAATAATTATTAAATAAGCATAATGGTGAGTGGTTGTTGTATGAAAAGTAATTCCAAATTTAAATAACTTAATATTCAAACTATAAAGAAATTAATTTTACAATCGGAACAATTAATAATACAAATCACCATCGTTTCAAACTTATCGTTCCTCACCAATAATTTCTCCCGAATGTGTAAAAACAAGTAATTACTGTTTGAAACAACAAGTAACGTCGTAGTCCAAGTCGTTTATAAAATCTTTCTATTAATTCTTGGCTAATTAAAAAAACCAATCTAAATAAAAACCATATCTCTACTTGGCCATCGGCATTTCACTTTAATGAAAAGCTCACAGTTCATCGAGACAAATATATATGTGTGTGTGCGTGCGCGCGCGCGTGTGTGTGTGTGCGTGTGTGTGTGTGTGTGTGTGTATAGAGAAAGAATGTTTGAATGTAAGCCAAACCTAGAGAAATTCGTGTGTCGATAACGCAGCGACTGGGTACCCGATAAAATCTCCAGATACGTAATTGAAAGTCGGACGCCTCGGGAATTAAAAAGAAATGCTCGAATGGTGCGTCAGACCGCGATTCTTAATTTCCTTTCAGACTCGACATGTCGTGCATTAACGCTCAGTTAACCGAGGCAACCGACGATGCGGCAATAATCGCTGCTCTTACACAGTGATAGGAGCGCGCGCGGACCCCCGGTTACTTTGACATTGTGCTAAGGAAGACGTGCGCCAAACATTTAATACGCTCGCTCCACTTTTCCCGCTGTGTCCTGGCTAATCGCAGAGGCGACCGCGAGTCGTCCCGATAGATCCGGACTCTCGGCTGAACGCGTGGCGGCTTCTCAGTTTGTTAAAAGAGGCGAATTTATGGTGCGACTTTTGTTCCAAAGCTTTGTTTACGTTCGATATTCCGCTATCAGTCTCGTCGAGGGCTGCGGAGCCTCTGCTATGCTAATCTCGAGGGAGGTGTAATAATAATCCAAATTATTTTCATCCAAATACTATCCGAATACTAGTCGAATGCAGTCTCGGCAGTGCGTATCGGTGATGTGGTGTACTCTCCGCGATAAAAGTTATGATAAGCATGACCTTGAACTTTATTTTCTTATATGTGTCAATGAATATCAAGATGGTGAAGACCGATGTACACTTTCATCTTTATGGTGGCAGGATATGAAAGTTGGCATTTCATCATTTCTTCACTTTGTTTACTGCTTGTCAGAATTAAATGCTGCAATGCTCAAAGTACTAACAGTTACGGACAGTATTAAACTTGAGCTTAAACATATACGAAATAAGGAAAGTTGCTTGGCAAGTGGAAAAGATCCTAATACAATGTATAATAAACAATTGTTGAGTATAATTTATGGATGAAACAACATAATATTATTGACAGACTATCCATTGTGGTAGAATTTTACTTAATTGGTGATGCCAATGAGAAATATTTAGGGAAGTAAAATCGCAGGGAAGCAGGAGAAACGTAAAAAAGGGAAAGGGAAAAGGCGAATTATATTGACTATTTAGTGTATATATTTTATAAATATATTCTTGGATAAGAATATTATTAAAAAGTAATGAAATGTATACGCTACGGGCAAATGAGAATAATAATTTCTGTATCGACCATACTTGCATATGTAAAATGTTAAATAGTAATTAAAGTATCATTAAATCTTCCGACTTTGTTTTAGTGATTCGTTTAACATTTATTTAATTTTATAAACTGCTAAATACAAGTTAATATTTTATCGAAAGATCAATTTTGTTTTTAAAACTTATTTTAAAAGATTATTTTTATGTTAAACGAGAGGTAAATTCGTATCCACGAAACTTTGTAAGATACTTAAGTCGAATAATAAGGCAAAGGTAATTTTTAAATTAATATAGCAGTTTTCATATATGCTAACAGAACTTTTATTTTCACGCATAAAGTCACAAAGAACGTAAGATTATAAAAAAAAAAAAAAAAAAAAAAAAAAAAAAAAAAAATCAATTTTGCTCTTTTTCTTTCGATATGTTCATTAGATAATTTATAAATTCGAATAATTCGATAAAATAAAGAACCTTTAATTTATTAAAAAAAAAAGCTACTTATTAAAAGTACAATGTTGGTTAATAATGTGTATCGATAATAATGATATAAATCAATAAAGTAAGCACTACATAGTATTTATTAAATATAGAATTCTAAATTATGTTATTTGTAATTGCAAAATATTCATTATAAATTATTTTATACAATATTCGTGCATTTATTTTATGAGCAAGTTTACCTTGCAAAGAAACTTTTTCGAATCATTTGATAAGTACTTTTATCTATAGTCATAATTTGACTTGAGTTAATTATTAACGCAAGAACTATTAATGAGTTACATTGTCCTTTTTATTTGGAATTAGTGTAACTGTTGAGGTAATAGGCAATACTTAAAAATTCCAATATTCTTTGGAATTGAAGTCAAATAGATTATTAAAGCAATTAAAGCAAAGTCTTTGATATAAATCGATAGCATACTAAATGCAACGATTTTCATATTTCACTTTGTAATTAATGTCACAATTTCTCAATTAAATGTTCACTTCAATAAGTTAGAAAATAATTTTATTTCAATACTACAGTAACAAGTGCAACATATTCCTACACCTACTTCAAACTATACGATATCCAATAAAACTTATAGCAATAACAATTACAATGTAATAATCGATAAAAAAAAATAAAGCGAATCATTTGTGACTTTAAAGTGTACAAATAATATTTTTCAACAAAATTAATAATTTGATAGCTTAGAATGATCATGATCATTGCTAACTCCAAATTAATCGACAATCTGACATTTACAATATATATATATATATATATATATATATATCTATATATTGTTATGGAAACACTTTTTATAAACAAGTATTTATTATGATTCTAAGAAAGCTATTTAAGTGGAATATTAATTTTCTTAATAGAAATAATCATAGCTATTATGTCTTATAAATTCTCATAAGATAAATCCTTATCGGGTTATCAAAGATTAAACGAATCTCGAAAAATAGCTATAGCAACATCGTCAAAAACAAAAGTGTTTATCATGCATCTCCGTCCAATTCGTTAGTAGTTTAGCTCGTGTCAAACACCTGTATCGATAATCGCTAATGTTAATTATTAGTTGCGTCGATTGTATTTTATATACAAATTTAAAAACAACATTGATAATAGGGTTTGTGTAAATCGATAATTATAGTGATAATTAGATAAAATCATAATAACGATAGTGTAAACAATGCACCAATAGAACATATATAAAAGTGCAAAAAATATCAAACTACTTATTGCAAAAAGGCATTTGAATTCTCTTTGTAATAAGTAGACATTTTTCATTATTACCCCAAGCGAGTAAATATAAAAGCATCCATTAAGTATTTAGCAATATATATATGATATTCAACATCATAATCACAGTCTAATATTTTTATTGATATGTCCATGTGTTATAGAGTTTGATGAAGATTAATTCTTGATCGCATTAAAAAATATAAGATCTCCTATACAAGTAAGTACAAATATTTACAAATAGAGAATTTTGTGGAGCGAAGGGGGGATTGCCGTGGTGATTTCAGTTGGTTTTGTATTGGTTACTTTTGACTTGCAGTTCTCAGCTAATCGATTCTCATTCCATTTTCATCGGATTTCATTCCTTCTTGATCACTAGATAATACACAATTTGCCATATAATTGCAACTTCTTGGTTTCCCCTATCTTGAAAATATTAACGGTAACTTATTAATATATGCATTTATTATAATATACTATTGCAAAAAGCTATGGGAACATTTATTTTAATAATACTACTTTTGTATTTAAATATCATAATAATAAAATAATGTCCGTAAGTTTTAATAAAACTTATCATTTATGAAAATTTAATAATACATAATCGTCCATCCATATTATGATTGAAACATACACAATTATTTTATAAATTATTCAATTTATAATTATTCTCCACTTTTAAACTACGCAACTAAATACCAGTATATAAGCATTTATTTTATCGATTCATAAATGATGAATTTCTGATCTTTATATAAAAAATTTTTAATTTGGACTTTCTGTACATATATATTTGGGCTATGAAATTTTAATATTTCAAATAAATACTTTCAAATAAATCTTTTATATATTTTAGTTGAGGTACTATATTTTTCATCAACTAATAATAATTCAAATTTTCAATTAAAATATTTTTTAAACATTTTAAACACATTTCAGAATTGTATAAAGAATAAAAATTAAATCTACCTTTAATCAAAATAAAAATGTTAATATCTTGTAATTATTTCTTCATTATGAGACAACTTTTTTTACTTTTTTATATTTTACCTTAAAACTATATCAATGTATTTGTTTTAATACTAAACATAGAAATTCATCATTGTTGTTAATTTGAAGGTAGTAAAAATTAATAAAACGTGCCTAAAGGATATAACAATTTTTATTTAAAACAAAATTCAACAATCGACTGTTATTCATATAAAATATTAAAATAATATTAATATCGTTTGCTTATACATAAACAGACCATAAAATGTTACAATATTGTATTTATCTTGACATAATGGAATATTTAATACTTTCAAACATATTTAATATTAAAAACAAACACAAGATTTTCCAATGACATTATTACATATTTTTCTAAATTACTTTAATTTTTGCAGTCATTTCTAGACCATTTGAAATATTTTTAACATAAAATTTCTAGTATTAACTGATTAGTGAGATTTATTGACGTGATAAGAGCTCAAGTACATTTTGGATAAGATAAAAATTTAGTAGAAAGTTTTTATTTCAAAGTTGTATAATTTTTTATCAAGAAATCATAAGGCAAATTTACTATTTTTACTATAATATAGTAATATAATATTTTTCATTTATTAATTTGCTTTGAATCTACGCGAATGAAAAAAAATGTAAGCAAAGTATTTATCATATTTGAAAACTAAAAAAAAAAACTTATATTTATTCATAATTGGTGGAAATACAAATTTTTGTATTTAATTTATTTTCTACATTTCTAAAATTACTTCAAACTACAGAAACATTGAATTTTAATCGTTAAAACTATATTAGTTGTTAATTCTAATGCAACATACTTATTTTTTTAATTTTAAGTTACGTAATTTTAATGCTTCTCTTTTTCCTATTATATTTGTTATATTCTAAGAAATAATATAAATTTTCAATTTATATATTCTACAGTATATATAATTATACAAATTTAATCCGTATGATAATTTTGTAAATTATTTATGGCTATTAATATGTACAGGTGCCCTCTTATTATTTACCTTATGTTCATTGATACACTATTTGCATGATTCAATATATTCGTATTTTATTATTTCCTAATTGTTTTACTTTTAACATTAAAAACAAAAAAGATATATAACATGATAAACAAAAATATCATGAATGTTAATTGAATGAATGCTGTGAATTTAAATTGACACTATACAAATTTGAAAAGACAATAACAAGATAGCGGTGGAGGAAATATTGAAGGTCGTCGAGGGAACGTGAAAAGATATAACATTTTCAACATCTATTTGCAATTATTTCTCATATATACATATATATATATATATATATATATATATATATATAGATATATAGGTAGCATAATAATATTATAGGATAAAATAAAAAATGGCAACATATTTATTATTAACAAATTATAAGATGAAATTCAAATATTTGCTTAAAAAAAAAAAAAAAAAAAAAAAAAAAAAAAAAACAACAGAAATGAAACAACAGTATTGACGCGAATAGAATTTATATAAATGTGATATAAAACGTGGGCTTGCACAAAAGTTCAAGTGACAAGCTACAAAATTATAGAAAATTTATATGTGCAAATGTAGTCTGCGTGACGTAATATTTCACATGGACTAAAATAAATTATTGTAATGCACTATGTTTCATTATGCTATCGTACTTTCATTTCACTTCATTTCAGCTTACATCATAGTTCATATAATTCCATGACATATCCTTTTTACGATAATGATTTAGACATTCGCTAAAAATTCATTAATAAAGCAATATTTAACTTAATTATTATAAAGAAATAAAAATATTATTTATTATATGTTATTAATTTAAAAGTTTGGGCATCTATAGCACTATACTATTAATTATTAGTTTGAAAATCTTGAAACAATGAAATAATTAAACATTTCATAACTAATTTTATGACTTTGTATATATATATAAATATATATATATATATATATATATATATAGAATAATAGGATAAAATTTTTTTTTTAATATACTTTTGTATAACTTTTGTATAAATTGTTAATATATCGTTATGAAAATTTTTATTAATTTTTAACTAGCAATATCATTATGTTTGAGAATCAATACGTTTCTCATTATTTTAAAGTATAATTATATAATTAAAGTATATTTATTAACCTTATAAATGGATATTATATCTTTCAGAAAAAAATTCTTCTCTTTAATGTAACAAAAATAATTCCTTTATCAATTGTTTTTTATCAAAGTGGTTAGATGAAGTTTAAAAAAGTGAGCAAATTCTTTTATCTTAAGGAATAATTTCTGACAGGTAAATACGATTTACGTTCTACTTAAGATCATTCAATGAGTAGCGAGTAAATTTATTTGCTACGTAATTGTTGGAGGAAGGTCAGTTCCAAAAATTAGTATACTCGTACCTATAGGAATAGTGATTTCACGGTTTCGACTTCGCACAATATGATTTCATTAAAAGGAGGCCAATAAATTTACATGTAAAGGAAGTATTGTCGCTACCATTCTGAAAAGTAGTCATTAATTATTATAGAAGTGAAACTTTACTTTAGTACGACATAAGATTGGCAGTAAATTAAAAAAATATATATTTTATGCATTTAATAAAAAGTAATTATTTGTGACAATGTAGAGCATTGAATGTGAATCTTTAAATAAAGTAAATCTTTATAATAAAGTAAAATAAAAGTTCTATAGTTAATGGAGACAAGATTATTGAAAGTGTCGGAGCATAGATAAATTTATTAAAAGAAAAAAGAAAGAAAGAAATCATTGCATATTATCATTATGTGAAAATATTGATAATTTGTAAATGTCATTTAAATCAATTTCATTGCATTTAAATCATTAATATTATTATGCTAATTCACTGAAATTAACTTTAAAAAGTATCATATCATCAATATTACCATTAAATTCAATTGTTTAAACATATTAAGAAAATTCCTCGATATAATTATTACTCTGAGTATATTTGAAATTCATAAAAATGCGAGCCTTTGTTAATATGTTAGAATTATACATATAATTAATAGTATACATACTGCAGAACATCGTAGTTGTTAATGATATAAGCACATATGCATAAACGATATATCACTCGTAAAAGACAGCAAGATCGAGGAAAATTTGTATTTCTTTAATGGGCACAGAATCCGGGTTTTCACCACTGCTTCTGAGCCTAACTGACCTGCCAATTCTTACATGCATTTCTTCTTTCGAGTCATCCTCATATCGTAATCATGGCGCGATATTCCACAGCTACACTGTGCCACATACACGATACAACGACTATCGTCATGAATAACTCGTACTTGACGGCCTTTTACTTCCTTTATCGCTCGAGTCTTTTTATGCAGATCTGCGTGAAACTTGTGAGATCGCGGGACGTAAATTAATTATTTTTGTTATTATTGTTATGTCGAAAGGAAGGAGGCGAGAACTGGTAGGATTTTGTCACCTACAGTTGCATGTTAGTATTGTATAGATTTCCTCGTGACATTTATCCAAGAGAAATGTAAAATTAGATTTTCATATTTCTAATTTTCATATTTGCTAGTGCTTTATCTACAATTCGATATACTTCTATAATAATACATACAAAGTTATAAATTTAAGAGAAAATTATTTCTTTTATTTAATAAATGGCTCTTATTTAATTTTTGACCTCAATACTTATTGCATGTCGGAATGATTATGCGAGTTAATATTTAAATATACAAGATGGAATATTCACTTTAGCTTCTGTAGCATCAATTTTTATAAACTCGAATCCGCTACTCTACAGTACAAACCTTCTGTACGTTTTTAATTATTATTATTATTATTATTTGTAATTTATAATGCCTTTAAAGTTATTGAATAATTGTCTAATTGAAATTGATTAATTTCTACATTCACTTTTTCTTTTTGAAATTAGTATTGTTTATGATAATCAGCTTTTTCATGCTGAATATTCCATATTGAACGATACATATTTTTGAAATGCCAGAATTATTTTTCTTAATTTACAACCCTATTAAACATATTTTAAGTTTTACTTCTGTTTTTGTTTCTTTTTTTTTTTTTTTTTTTTTTAACACAGATCTAATTTATAGTATTATTATTTAATGTATCTTATAACAATTCATATTGTTGATTAGTATATTTTATTTTTTTTATAAAAAGATATATTTTTTATCGATTTGAGTTTTATTATAAAAAATTTAATTTACCGATTAACACTGGTAAAGTTCAAGCAAATACAAGCAAATAATTAAAAAATTAGTAAAACAAATTTTTGTTAATACATTTCAATTTTCTCACTTTTTAAATACTTCAATTAATTATTTTCTTAATAGCCATCGAATTCAGTAGTGTATTATGAATTTTTATATTCGACAAAAATATTTATTTTCATTTATCATATTTTATTGTATTTATTTATCTGTATTTTAAAAATCGATATAATCCGTTTTTCTAGTTTTCTGATATTTTAAATAATACTAATGCATTACACAATAAATATCGTTGTTAAAGAAATATGAAAAATGCCACTAGCAAATTTAATTCATCAACGATTTGTTTAAAAATTGTTAAAAAAAAAGGAGTATAGTATTATTTTAAAGCAATAGTACGTAATTTTTAAATGCTTTCATAAAAATAAATTAATAACCTTTATTTAATAATAGAAATCATTTATAAAAGTTTATTCAGTTTTAAACGAATAAAAGTGTCCACAAAATGTTGAATTTATAATCAAACGCATCTATCGAATTATACAAAAATCTTACCATAAACATTTTTTACAATCAATTTTCATATAGCGTAAATGTTTCAAAACTAAAAAAAAAAATTCCTTTGAAAAGAATAAGTAGATTTAAATTTGAAATTTTTAAAATAATAAAAATTCTTGTTACTATGATTATTTACAGATTGAATTTTTCCAACCGATGAATATTTAAAAAAATTTTGTCAGTGTCTTATTTCTAAAATTTATTTAATGCTTTATAATCCATGTACATTTACATAATATTGTATATTATATTGAAAATAATGGAATTTTGTTTTTATATTTTTTTCTAAAACATGATTCAATGAATTTTAGTAAATTTTTTATTAAAATTATTTCTAATGTAATAAAACGATTGAAGTCGTATTGTTTCTTTATCTAATAGTTTATAGTTTATATACAAATGTTCATAAGTAAATATTTTTGATTGTCTTGTAATTTTTGAAAAAAAAAAAACATATATTGAAATTAATTATAAATTACAGAGAAAAAGTTATTCGTTAATTTTGGGAACCAATATTTATATGCTCTGTACAAGAATAAATTAACATTTATGTATTTTATTTTATACTTTATGAAATAAATTTTTAGATTTTTCTACAAAAAAAAAAAAAAAAAAAAAAAAAAAAAAAAAAAAAAAAAAAAAAAAAAATTTTAACATTTTTTTTCATTGTATAATTTGTACAAATAACTTACATCGTAAATATTTAATGAATTTAATAAATAAAAAATAAAAGTTATATCGATTAGAATATTTATACAGGCTTTGTGGATATTAGACAATGTTTTGTCTTTAAATGGAATGTGTATACTTGTTTAACTTGTTAAACGATATATTTGTTTTTTTTTTCACATTTATAAATTTAAATATGATTTTTAATAATTTGTATAAATTAATTAAACAAATGGCTGGATGGATTAAACAGATTTAATGAAACTCTTGTATTATGTAAGTCTACCGTTTGCTTAATACACGTTTTTAGAGGACAAGTAGAAGCCAAAATCGAGTTACTATATTTTGAGAGATATTTTGGAAATATAAGGCGTTAAAGCTTTTTAAATTTTCTTTTAAAATTTAAAAAATGATGTTTATCATTTAAATCATTAGTACAATATGATCAATAATATATGTAATAAAAATATATGTAATATGTAATAAAAAAAAATCATCTTAAGTATAGCATTAAATTGCGAAATTATAGATATTTAATTGTTAAGCGTATGAAACTGTATAGATAAAAAAAAAAAAGGACAATTTTGTGTTATCATTATATATGTTAATTTACTTGATCGATCGAATAATATCTAATTTAGGATAAATGATCAATTGTTTTTATTACACAAAATTTTCCGTATGGATCAATAAATATATTTAATAATAAGCGCTTAAATAACTAAATTCCTTCTTTAATCCTACATGGAAAATATAAAATTTATTCTTTAAGTCTTACATACTTGTGCATTATTTATTTATCAAAAATATTTTATTAACATGAAGTTCTGATATATCATTAAAAAACAAAACAAAACAAAATTTAAAGAGAAGAAAAGAAATTTTAAATAAAACAACATATACTACTATGATATGTAACTCATATATCATTTTGTCTTCTGATGTATATTTTTAATCAAGGAATATGCTTTAGAAATCGGTTAGACATTTGAATTATTAAACAAGGTGAAAGGTTTTATTGAAATTATCCGCTAATAATAATTGGAGGTCATCGATTTATCAAATCCCTCCTTTTCAGATCAACGACAGCCTGCAGCTTCATTCAAGAGATATTCAATTTTAAGATCTGATAATCTCATCAAATTCGACGAAATAGTTTCTTCCGTAAGCACATTATTGTGGTATTTATTCAGTTATCAAAGTGTAAATTAACTATGTTCTCAGTGATAAGAGATGAGTGATATACAGATTTTCAATAAAAATGTATATTTAATCATTGTAAGTTATTATTTATCTCTTATAAATATCTTTTATACGCTGGAAATTTGCAGGAGCGTATAATTAATAAACAAATAATAAATAAATTTTTAATATTATTTAAATATCATTATTTTCTATATTATTCATATTTTCTTTATAATAACGTAGAATTATCTACTATTAGAATAGAAGAAATTGTAAAAAATTTTTTTTAATGAAATAAAGCGTCGAAAATTTTCTTTTCCTTTTATTTTGGCAGATTTCTTTAATTAATGTGATTTTGTCAAACATTAAGATAGTAAAAAGATCTTTAAGTAAATAAAAAAAAAAAAAACAATGAATAAATAAAGCTTTTAGACATAAGATAGTTGTTTTACAAGAAAAGAGTGTTAGAATTGTTTATGAAACATTGGAAAGTAGATAGATATTACTAATATATCAAGCGATTACTGTTCTAGCCGAGTTTTGAATTTGCGATAACATTTTTTTATTATGCACTCAATTGCAAGGCATTCCGATAATGAACTAGTGCATTATATTTTTTTGTTAAAAAAAAGAGTTTATGTAATAATGAATTATGAAAAATAATACTAGAGCAATGAATGGGATATTAATATAGTGAAAATTCGTGTTTAGCGCATTAAGGAATATTGCCGGAAAATAAAAGTGAAACCGAGTCCCTTTTCGTAATAAATATTAAAGGAGGATAAAGTCCGATAGAGAATGTGAACATTAGTGAGGGAACAAAGTGTGTAGGCCTAACAGATCCAAGGCTCGTCAATCGATGATAGCGATGCTCTATGGTGGTGATTGGTGAGAAAGTGCAGGGTTTGCGCTTGAATGCGACAACTGTCGCGAATTCGATTGAGCACCGCTTTTATTTTAACGGTTAAAAGCACGCGTTAACTTATTGCAGGCCAAAGTTCTTGAGGAACATACAAAAGACATTTATTACATTTATTTGCTATTTAGATCACTTTGCTTATCGTATACCATCTCCTCTAATTAGCGGCTTGAGTAGGAGCATTTAGCAATTGATTATAAAATTTCGTTGATTTTCGCAGGCTAACAGCTATCCAAGCACCACTCGTAAGATTATATATATATTTTTTTTTAATTACAGCTCATATAAATGGAATATATATATATATATATATATATATATATATATAGAGTACAGTATAGAGTACAGTAGTGGGGTACAGATGCTATACTTACGATGACCGCGAATATTTCAAGTTTGGCATATAAAGGCAATTCGAGTCTCAAATTCGTATTTTAATGGATATTTAGTTAGACATTTTACTGCTTCTAAATCTAATTTCACTTTCTGTGAAACATCGCGCTTAATTGTACGTAGAGTTTATGATACGTGCAACGTTCGATTCTAAATAGTCTTTGGTATTTAATTTAGTTTGAAATTTAACGGGAGATTTGTTGTTCAATGTATGCTCAATCAGACATTTAATATTTGGAAAATGAGGAAATAAAATATTTATAAGCACGTGATGTATGCTTTGAAATTAATATCATTGGTTGAAGAATGCTAATGTTTATCACTGTTGTTCATTTCATAAAAAAACAAAGCCACGTTTCAATTTGTGTTATATTAATAATTATTTAAAATGAACGATTTATAATTATTATTATTGTGAAATTAAATGGCAATCAATAACACTCGGCGTTAATCTATCAAGAATATTTTAAAAAAATTAATTTTGTTTTTTTGTTGTTGTTGTTGCAATTTCTAATGAACTGTAAATTAAGCATAAAGTTATTGCTTCGATCGGTATATAATCAATTTAAGTTTATTTATGATTAATAATCGTGTACGATAGAATCAAAGTTATCCTTATTAAACAAAGCACCGAATTTAATTATATGATCGATCATTAGTTTCTTTCTATTTTGTTTTCTGTTTTTTTTTTCTTTTTCTTTTTTTTTTTATCCCCCTCACAAAGTTAACAAAGAAATCGTGTGCAAATTGCCAAGATTTATTTAACCGTAATTTTTAATGCATCGTTTTCAAATTAAAAAAAAATTATAATATATAATGCTGATAATATACGTAGATGTATATTATTGCAATACAAATGGATTTAAACACGATATCGAAGATTAATATTATATATGCTGCTGAGTACTTTCTGTAAAGAGATGTAGCTGTTTACAATTGAAATTAATAAACATTTTGTTTTTCGAATTAATTTACTATATTATCTATATGATATTTTTGTTTGCATATATTTTATATTCGTGTCAGCGAGTGCGCATATCCTTAAACAATAATGATCTTTAAGCTTCTTATATTATGAATTAATTTCTTTATTATTATAGAACAGTATTATTGTTTGCTAATTATTCGAATATATTAATGCTTTCGACATTTATCTAAAATTTGAGAAATTTCAGATTTGTAATTTGTGATTTATTGGTAATTAAAATGTTCTAAATCGATTTTTAAGTTGAAATTTATTTGTTGTCATAAAGCACATGTTATTTAATGTATGGACATAAAAAAACTGTTTTTTTTTTTTTTAAAGAAATTTGCAAATTCAAACATTCTTTCAAGTTAATCGCCATATTGTATAATGACGTCAGATGCCAGGCGAGAAATGGCATTTTTACATATACTGAAACTACATAAGCGATGAGAAAGATCGACGTTATTCTTTGGGAATGGAAATATATAGATCCACAATCTGTGTTCCTAGTCGCGGGTATAATACATTATTGACATACTTACAGATATTTCTTTATCACGGATACAGTGTTGGTTAAATTAAAAATAATGATTATCATAAATATTTTTAATCGAATGAATGTTCGTTAGCTGCATTGAATTAAAGTCTCGGGTTTCAGACTCTAGTCACAAATGTTACAAACTGTATACAAATTATATAATATGTGCGTGTGTGCGTTAGTGCGTTAGTGCGTGAGTGCGTGAGTGCGGGCGCGGGCGTGCGCGTGTGCGCTTGTGCATGTGTGGCGCGTAATCCAATGCCAATATAGGAGCGACGGAACAAAGAATATACGATATTGATAATAATTAGACAGAAGAGTGGGTGACAGAATCGAGTACGAGGCATACAGAGAGAGAGAGAGAGAGAGAGAGAGAGAGAGAGAGAGTGAAGCAAGCATATATAAAAAAGAGAATATGATATGTAAAAGAAATAATGAAGATGGAAGTAATGTCGACTAGTAAAAGAGCTACGAAAAAAGGAGAAAACGTAACTTTAGGCGCACGCTCAAAACGAAGTTGCGCGAGTGTTTTCTGTCAGTGAAGATTGCAGAGTCTCGTTCAACTTCGTTTGAGGTTGGTTTCTCATTGAGTAAATATAGTTTCGGCCTATAGAGCCTCCGTCGAACAAGATATCCAACAGGCAGAATAAACTGTAAAATTGATCATATCGTGGCATAATTATGAACTTTGGGTATTATTGTTGTGCGACTAGTAATAAAATGAGACATATTGTGTAAAATAAGCGAGTAATTGAAAATAAAGGAGTGAGTGAGAGAGAGAGAGAGAGAAAGGGAGAGATAGTGAGTGAGTGGGAGGGCGAGAGAGAGAGAGAGAGAGAGAGAGAGTGAGAGGAGAAAAAGTAATTGGGAGTGAAAGATCGAGGAGGCAGTGTGGGCAAACGAGGTTTAGCAGAAAGCGTTGAAAGAGTCTCGATAACTTCGTGGTGTTGCAAATGAGGGAGTACGCTTTAGTTGGTAAAGGAGTTTAAAGAAGAGAAAGAGAGGAAGATTGACATTGAGTGTGCAACTATAAGTGTGAAGGAAGGAGTGGAAGAGGGCGAGGGCGAGGGCGAGCGAGTGATCGCGCAAAGCAGAGGAAACAAGTTGTCGTCGTCGCGGTCATCGCCGTCGTCATCGCCGTCGCCATCGCCATCGCCATCGCCATCGCCATCGCCATCGCCGTCGTCGTCGCGGTCGTCGTCGCGGTCGTCGTTTTCCTCGTTTGGCAGGCCATTTTGGCGAGATATGTGGTGTCGCGGTAAGAGCGAACGTCAACAATTAGCTGTGAGCCGAGCTTAGCGCGAGCCGAGTAGTTGCTTTCTTAATGCCACACCGTGGCATCTGCAAACGTAACAGCGGCTGCAGTCAGGCACCAGGTTAAGGCTCGCGGCAGACTCGATATTATTGTCGCCGTCGCCGTCGCCGTCGCCGTCGCTGCAGCCGCTGCCGACGCCGACGTCGCTGTCTCGGACCAGGGCAACTAGCATCGAGGATCATGAATCGCGGGGACGGCCTGGTGCAGCGACGCCGCGGCACAGCCAACAGCGGCAACGGCCCTGGGGCCCAGGACGGCTCGAACGAGGCTCAGGGTGGACACTCGGATCGTCAGTCGCCCCACGACTCCGACGGCTCCTCCCTTAAGGACCTTAACTCCAATCCAGCCCTCGAGGAGGACAGCGACAAGGAGACCAGGCTTACCCTTATGGAGGAAGTTCTTTTGCTGGGCCTGAAAGATAAGGAGGTTCGTGCTCTTATCTCACGGTTATTTTTACGTATTTACTTAAAAGTGGGCTTCTAGCTTTGGTTGTGTCACTGCGTTACTCCCTCCTATGCTCTACATTATCTTTGGGACTTCCTGTTGATTGTTGGCTAACTTGATAGACTAAATTCATCTAGGCATCGTTCAAGTTCTGCTTTTATACTTTGTGTCCCTAGGATGTCCTAATTGATGGAATCTTTAATTTAATCGAATATAATCGAGCGTAACAATTGTTGAAATGTTTTGTTTATCTTTGTAACGAAGGAATAACATTTCTGTTTGGTCTACAAAGATAGTAAATTACAAATTTTAATCAATATCTTAAAAATTGTAGAAAATTATAGCTAACGTTTGTTGATGCTTTGTTTATACAGTTGTTATGTTATTTATATTACATCTATCTATCAATATATATATATATATATATATATATATAGAGAGAGAGATATCTTTGCTATAATTTTACACACAAAATTCTTATTGATGTTATTTGTCAAATTTGAGGTTGGTTTTAATACATAAACAGACATTGAAGATACGAGATAATAGTTATATCATGTAAACATCGTAATGCAGTTTAAAATACTCATACAACCGATGCGATTACTTTTTCATATATTCCTTCATTACAGTATCATTGATTCGACATTTTTAATTTCAAATATTTGTATAAAATTTATAATCGAATATGTTTTCAGTTATATTTGATTGTAACGTCACGCCATTTTTCTAAAGATATTATGCGGTAGTCTTATATTATGATTTGATTAAATATAATGTTATTTAATATAATTCAAAGCAATAATTTAAATAATACATTATATCAATTTGTAATTTATCAGATAACATTATTTTATTAAGCTTGTCTATGCATAGACCGTTAATAGGCAGTTGAACAGATTTTTATTGAATTTTATTAATTTGATCTATTAGAGTATGTCGATTAATATAAGAAATTTTCATCAAACTAATTCCAATAGACGAATTCCTATTCCTGTTTGTTTTATCAATCTGACAATAATGTTTTGTTATTTTTCTAGGGATACACTTCTTTTTGGAATGATTGCATAAGTTCTGGCTTACGTGGTTGCATTGTAGCAGAACTTGGGCTTCGAGGACGCGTAGAACTTGAAAAAGCTGGAATGAGAAAGAGAGGATTGTTAACGAGAAAATTGCTATTAAAAAATAATGCCCCGACAGGAGATGTTTTGTTGGACGAGGCATTAAAGCATTTTAAAGAAACTGATCCACCGGAAACTGTCCAGAATTGGATAGAATATTTAAGCGGTAAGATATTAAAATTTCAACATATTTAATCAATGATGAGATGCATCGTTGAATAACCTACTTAAAATAGTTCGAAGAATGCGATTATAAAGAAGATAAAACCTAATAATTTTCATGATGACTTTATGCGATATTATTGAAATAAAAAGCATGGTGAGACATTATTTTATGTCGATTAGTTACGAGTATAATATATTGAATTAATATGTAATTCATTAATTTGCCCATTACCGTTAAGCGTTGCAAGTGTTTGTATATTAATAATTGATTGCAGGGGAAACCTGGCATCCGTTAAAATTACGTTACCAGTTAAAAAATGTCAGAGAAAGACTCGCAAAGAATCTTGTAGAGAAGGGAGTTTTAACAACAGAGAAACAAAATTTCCTCCTCTTTGATATGACAACTCATCCATTAACGGATAATCTTGCCAAAACTCGACTTGTAAGAAAGGTAAGAAGATTTATTGCCATATTCAAATTTGCTCTATTATATCTGTGATTTAATAAGTTGAAAATTGATATCTCAGAATACAATATTGCGATATTGCATAAAAAGTATTGTACAATTGAAAAATTTTCTTTATCTGTATTATCGTAGAATTGGTCATCCAAAGTTTCATCCAAACGGATTGATAATATAATACGAAACAAAAACGCTTTTCATCGGTCAGTTATCCCTTATAAATCAAAATTAAGCACAAATTAAATATTTAATTGATATTACGAATGTTGCATAAGCAAGATTTCATGAAACATAATTACCATCTGTATTTGTACAAGAAGTATTTCTACTTTTTCTATTATTTAAATACGGAAATCAATAATATCTTATCAGTTTGGGAATAATTATGATAACATACGCAATAAAATGTGCGCACAACTTAGAGAAGATAAAAAGATAAAAATTAGGTACTTATATTTAATAAAATTCAATAAAACAATTCCCATAAAGTCCATTTTTTATTAAGTATCTTTAAAGCTCTTATGTGTTTCATTGTTTAATTGTCAATTATGTTTTTTAAACTATTAAAAAATCAAATTAAAATCCGTTGTGTATGTTATTATTGAAAACACAAGTCATTAAATAAATGACTTGATTTTCATCTGAAATAATTCTTTTATAATCGTTCGAATGAATGGAAAGGATCGTTAATGCAGAGCACTTTACAAGATTTGAAAGTAAAGGTAAAAAATATTTTTGCCACATCGATTTTACAAGCATTTTTAGTTTGTAAGTAACTTCAACTTCAACGTGCTGGCAAAGTCCTACGTAATACAAAATGTCCTAATATATTAATTACATTCTCTTAACACAAGCATTCGTAATGTCTCAATTCAGAGAACAATTTGTTAATAATTAATAGACACTTGACATGGCTAATCTATTAAGAGTCGATAAAATATCATGTTTCGTTAATAAATTGATAAAAGTTATATATACGCTGTACATAAGAATGAATAACTATGAGTTAATGGCCAAGACAATTGTCGGCCAAAGTTTTTCACTCTCGTTTTGAAATCCATGTGGGCAGGATATTAATGATTTTATTATTTCAGATACAAGACGCAGTGCTGGGTCGATGGGTGAACGACGCCGGTCGCATGGATCGTCGAACACTAGCACTTATAATTTTGGCACACGCGGCTGACGTTCTGGAGAATGCGTTCGCCCCTTTATCCGATGACGATTACGAGGTAGCGATGCGTCGGGTGAGGACACTCCTTGACCTGGACTTCGAGTCCGAGGCGGGAAAGCCGAACGCCAATCCCGTTCTCTGGGCCGTATTCGCCACCTTCACGAAGTAACGGCCGCTGATGTTTTGTCGACGTCGTTACATTAGCTCCTAGTATAAACTTATGTGGGAAGAAAATGAGAGGCGTACACACGGAAAAGAATGACCTTTGAACCAATCAAATCATCACATGTTATTGTGATAAATATTACCTTTCTTCATTTTTATTTATCTTTTTTTTTTGTTTTTTTTTTTTTTTTTTTTTTTTTTTTGTAATTTTTTCATTATTATATTATTATATTATATTTTTAGATCATATATATATATGAAGATTTTAAAAATAAAGACTATTTACAAGCTGTTATTAGGGTCATATTCTTCTCTCGAGTTGTGGACAATCGAATGAGGGAATTACAACAACGTGATAGATGAAATGTAAAGATTGAGAGAGTGGCGGGCGTGATTGGGGGGGGGGGAGCGAGGAAATTGTGGACGATGCGCTATTCGCGTCATTAAGAGTAAAATAAATTTCTAAATCTGACCAAGCTTCGGGGCACCGGCAGTTGTGTGACCTGTTGTTGTGTACAGTACCTTTTACGAGTTGGCGATGATGGGCGACGTTTCATCCCCAATAATTATATGATAAACTTTGCAACTATGAATCTATTGATTCTTTCGTTCTGTCGTGTGCGAATGAGTCGAGAGAGAGAGAGAGAGAGAGAGAGAGAGAGAGTAAGTAATGTGTCAATCTCTGTACAGGAATCGATACTCATAGCTAAACCATTAAATAAAATTTATTAAGTGCAAGTTTGATGATGGAGTCCTCGAACCACACAATATTTTATGTTTAATTAAAATCATATTTTAAAATTTTCTTAATCTAACCATGTTGAATGATAAAATGGTCATCGTGATATTTTTAATTGATTTTATTATTTTGTATTGATCTATAGAGAGGGTATGATGTGTTGAATCTTAATAAAATAGAACGAATGTGGATTGTCAAGTATTATGAAAAAGTAAATTAAAGTAAAAGACGAGGTGATGTAGATTCGAAGAATGAATTTTCAGTCATTTTTCGAGAAGGTTATCAGTGAAACGTAATTATAGTACGAATTATCAATTTGTTATCTCTTTTTTTAAATTTGATAGAGATGATTGTACAAAAATTTACATAGGGAAGGATATTATATTATCTACTTATGCATAATAGTTACTTATTATCATTATTATATTATTACTATTATTAAATATTGTATTAAGAGTAAATGTAATAAAATTAATATAAAAAATCAGTTAAGTATTTATTAACTCGATGAGAAGATATTTTATGATTTGAGTTGAGACATGTTGAACACGTAGATTACGTGAGATTAACAAAATATTTATAAATATTTTTTGTTTCGCTTGTACTTACTTTCTTTCTTTCTTTTTAACTAATGCGATCAAATTTTAAATAATAACCATTTTTATTTAACATATTAAAAATTCTAATACATTAATATATTCTTATATATAATTAACAACTTTTTTTTTTATAATTATTGATAAATATAAACAGTTTCTTAATATTTAAATCAAGAAACAATATATATCTTCACTATACAAATAATATTTAATATTTTAAAGGTTCAATATTAATGTTAATATTATGCATTACTCGAGGTATTTCAGTTTTATGTACTTTCATCAGAGTGATATAAAATTTAAAAAATATATTTATTTTGTAATTTTGATGTATTGAGATATTTAAAACAGTTATTAAATGAATTTTTTTTTAATCTTCACTGATCTACTTTTTAGCTTTTTAGATGGCTTGTTCGATCTATTGTAAATTAATGAAATTGAAACTGATCATATTGTTGATTACAGAATAATATGTACATTCGGTACACGCATATTGATATAAAATATTTGTTTTGATTAATTCAATTTAGAAATAAAATGAAAGAGTTAAAATGACACTATAATAATAATCGGTCTGAAAAGTATCTTTCACTCTAACAATGCTCGATAGAAGCTTGGATGAGCCCAAATCTGCCAGTAGTCATCCAATTAGAATCTTCTCTTTTCAATAATTCTGCTTTTCCAATAGATAAGCCCACGCATAAATCAGCCTTTATTGTTCTTAAGCTTACAATATTCGTTGGTCTAAATCCTCGCAGAGCTTGAAGAAAGTCGGTTGTATATTCCCAATTTATATCACCTAAAAGCTTCCGGTAATTAAGATCGCCTTTAAATATAACAAGGGTTGCTTTCGATAATTTATTATACAATGCTAAATTTTCTGTTTTCATTTCAGAAAAATCAAAAGGCTCTGTCCAAAATGATTCCTCCTAAAATATAAAATACATATATGTATTTATATTTTGAATGAAATGAAAGATTAATGTCAGTAAATTTACCACAATGGTCCACGAGCCATTTTTCAGACAGTTTTCACAAAATTCTCCAAATAATTTAATATTTTCATTATCTGACTGAAGCATTATTTTAATTAACCAATAAAAATCATTTGTTGTAGTATCACTAATGAACCATGGATATTGCTTGACATAAAATCTAATGTTATTAGCAATTTTTTTCTCTATTAAGAATGCTGCCAAATTCAAATCAGTAAATAATTCAAAGCCAGCATTATCTAGTACAAAATCAATAATAACGCCATTTTCCTTAGATAGAGTGTTATTAGAAAGCAGTTGCCAAACGTCATCGCTATTGTCGACTAAAATTTCCTTATCTAAATTGTTTAAAACGATTAACGGATTATCTTCTTGTACATTTACAATTCCACTGCTTAAGGATAAATCGCACCTGTAAACAAATACTTTAGTAGTACTATTTTGTTCATTAATTTTATGATAATTCATATTAATATGATTCCTATTAAAATATTCTTACCTATTGCCCCATAAATTGAGTTTAATTAAATTTATAAAATGTTCTCTTAACTCTATTAAACTCTTGTTATCAGTATTAATTAATTTCATAATATATTCAGATAAGTGGCTTATACTTCCTATTGCTTTAAAGTATCCTTCCCGCTTTTGTATTGAAAATGGATCAAATACTTTTAAATGATTTCTAAAATTGTAATCTGAATATTAATTTTCAAGGTAAATTGTGCTTTAATCAATTACGAGTTCATATGAGGATGTTACGTAAGAAGGAATTCTTGCGCTATTCTCCTATACAAGTAGCATTCGCAAATAAGCCATACAGCATTATACCAAGTTACACTTTCACCCTGTAAGTCAGATAATTTTTCTAGCTTTTTATTCCACACAATAGCATCGTTCTCAACTTCAGTCGGATCTACATTCAATGGATAAAGCGGCTTGTTTGTCATCAACTCATTTTTTAATTTACTAATGACTCCGACCACCTTCTTAGTCTCTTCAATGGCATCCTAAAATTATTTTCATTATTTAATCGTTTATATATATAATAAATATTCTTAATACATAAGTATTCTTCTTTATTTCTAGTTTACTGTTCCATTGGCTTTTGCAATATCTTCTTTGTTTCGACTCAATGTATCAATTATTTTAGTTACTATAACAGGTAATCGATCCTTTATTGTTTTATATGCAAAACTCCTGTGAAATTATATTAAAATAATATTAAACACATAAATTAAGCAACGATAGCGGTATACTTAATTCAGCAAATCAAATTATTCCTAACAACAGAGCATACTTTATCACGTCAACTCCTTAAATATTAATTTTTTAATTGAAAATAATTTCAAACACACGTTATTGATATTAAAATATGTATCACATAATAATTCTTATTTTTAAATAGTGAATTACATTCACTTAAAATTTCCTTGACTTTACTATATTTACTATACAAAAATGAAAATTTTAAGGTTATAAATGTTTCACCTTTTATATTTTCCAGAAAGCAAACTACCAAATGGTGTTTCAATGTCTTCTAAACCATTAATATCTCCTGAATTTGACGTATGTTTAATTTCTGACATCTTCCAAATTGCAAAAAAACAAAAAAAAAACGGCGTTTGAAAATTATCACCGAATTAATCGCCTCACCGTAAATTCATCAAACAACCAATGCGATAAGTTTCAACATACGCGAACGAATTCCTTTTATCATTTCTTTTCCGCTATGTGTAATGCAAGTAATCATGATTATCATACATTTTTATCCTATCTTTTACAAACATACATAATTATAAGATTGCATGAATATGAATTTGTACATGACTTTGTTCTAAAAGAATGGAACGTACAAAGATGTACAACAAATTTTCTGCTAAATGACACTCGACGCACGTGTAGTGTAATATAGAGGAGCACTGCGTCGCGAAATTGTTAAAAGTTTTAGACCGATTTAGAAATCCATTTTGTTTTTTAAAATTCAATATATTCAATATTTCAGATATACTATACTGTTTCTCATCCTAACGTCTCAATGTATTGGCCATAATTATTTAATATTTAAATTATATTTATTTACATAAAGTCGCTCATATATGCTTATTCATGTATAGGAAATCAGTAGGCACGGATTGATATATTTTTTCTTTTTATTAAAGACACTTTCATCTGTAGACAAAAATATTTAACGAGTATAATAAAGTGAATGCTTTTACGTTCTCGATATACTCGAATTAATTTTAATATTGTAATATTGGGAAGTATTCGGAAACTTTTAGATTCAGTTATTAGAATTGTAAATAAAAATTAACGAAATATAATCTCGATGACATTTTTTTTTTTTTTTTTTTTTTTTTTTTTTTTTTTTTTTTTTTTTTTTATTATTATTATTTTTTATTCAAAGAACAAAGAATGTAACAAAGAGTTATTGTAACTTGGCCTGTTTAGGTATGTAAGAAAAAAAAAGACAAATATTTTACTTTAGTCATTGAATTATATAACACTAAATATTTTTTTTAATTAGAATTTTTTTTTTATAAATTAATTTTATATATAGATTACAAATTTTCAAACATTAAATTTAAATATTAATTATTTGAAATTAAAATATTTTCAATTGTACGCCTTTACTCGAGGTCGAATTAATTTTATTTTAAACAGAGACGTACAGTAATATTTACTGCTATTAATTTACGATTTATTTAGTAAAAAAAAAAAAAAAAAAAAATAATAATAATAACATAAAGGGAGAAAAAAGAAAATTGTATCACGATATGGTAAGTCATATTTTAATCTTGAAATTTAATATTTAATATTTCATTATATTTTAGTGCATGTTAAATGTATAAACTTGATTCTAACTCTGACAATAATTTGTAATATCCATACATCATTTACTTAGATTATAAAAGAATTCGTTTTTATAATTTTTTTTTTTTTTTTTTTTTTTTTTTTTTTTTTTTTTTTTTTTTTTTTTTTTTTTTTTACATTAAAATTAGAAGTCACCTGATTTTTAAATACATAAATTAATATTCATTAATGAAGAATGATAAAGAATAAACTTTTAGATAATTTTAAGTATATAATTTAACTACGTAGTTGATACGCGTAGGTATTGTCGTAGTTTGTAATTAGATTAAAAATTACGTAAAGTGGAATGATACTTTTTTTTTTTTTTTAAGTATTTATAAGTAAAATCAGGGGAAAAAACGTATATACATAGCTTTGTTCTGCATATTTGATTTATATTAAACTACGTGTTCGTAAATACACTGGTACCATGAAGTATTAAAATGTAAAATTATGAAGCAGAATAAATATGAAGAAAAGAAGAGATTTTAATAAATACAACAATGCAGTATTTCCTTTAATCTAGATTAAATAAAAGCTTTTAAAACAGTTTCTTATGTTAATCTAAGCATAAATATAAAATAATGCATACAATTGTTCTAAAAATGTACATACAATCTTAAAAAATATTATAGTAGAATCAAAGCGTATTTTCTTTTATATTTAGTTCTCTTATATCTTCTCTAAACGGACTGCATGATAATGTTTTGTAAAAACAAAAAAAATAAAGACAAAATATTCAGGCTTGTGCTTAACCGTTTCAGGAACATGTCCATCTCGAATGTTTGTATGCGACAAACCAGCTGCATCACGAAAGGAGAATTGTATCCTCTCTTTGTACTAAATACGCATTTACCTAAAGGTTTTGCCTTATATGTCGTTGGATTTGGGATTCCGAAAATACAAAATTACATCGCGATATGCAATAGATTCTATCGCGTGTTGCTACCGACATTGAAGGATTCACCTTTCAAGGGTATCAAATGTTTATGCACATCGTAGCTTTAATTTGTCTTTCGTTTATAAGAAGGTAATCTAGCAAGTTATTAACAAAACTAAAATTACGTAGATTTTCATTTCAACAGCAAAATTGAAAATACAAATGTATTTTAAATCATTCTATAACTAATTCATTCAAAATATTTAATAATTCTATAAGAAATTTAAATTAACAAATACTTAAAGAACTTTATTTTAACTTATTTGATTTGCTTATTATTTAAATTTATACTCTTATGTAAAGAATTTAGAAGAGAAATTTTAGTCGATATATTCTTTTGATGTAAGACGTTGTTAGATTTGTTATCAAATAATATTTGAAATGTTTTTACATAATTATGTGAATGTATCTTAGGGCATTAGACAGTGATATTTTATACAATTAATCTTGTATAAAATACGCAATGTTTTTTTGTTATTTCAAAACATGTAAAAGTAAATGCCAAGTTGATTTCTTTACTATAAGTATTATTTTTCATTCGCGAGAATTCCGAAAAAGGTATGTTTTTTTTAATTTACCCATTTCCCCATTGGCAATCTGCATTAATCCTTATTTTTAACAACTTTTAAATCCTGTTAGTGACTATTATTTTAGTATACACGTGATAAAAACACGTTGTTTATAGTTTAATACTTACTAAAAATAGTTTTATAATGTTGATTAACTTCGCCAATTTTAAATTATTAGCATTATTGTTGTATCGAATACCAATTGTATTTTCAAATCATTAACAATTTTTTAAATGGAATTTATCAATTGAAGGTGCTTTTTTTTTTTTTTTTTTTTTTTTTTTTTTTTTTTTTTTTTTTTTTTTAAAATAAAGTATATTTTATTTGTAAACATAAATTTAATCTCAAATTTTTTAAATGTACTTTTGTTTTAATTTACATGTAGTTTTTTTCTCTATTAAACCTGAATTTTTATAAAAATTTTTTAATCATTTGTAAAAATCTAAAAAAAGGTAATTTATTTTTATTATATAAATATTTTATTGATATTCAATACTAAACATTGTTCTTTAATATATTTTTATTTATTTTTAATAACAGTAAAAATCTAAACTGTAAATTTCAAGATCTTAAAATTTTTAATTATAAAATAAATACGTTGAACGTTGATTTATATGACCTAATATCTTTTGTAATCTATGTTTTTTTTATTAGTCATTTTTTTTCCTTCAAATTTAACAGTATATTGGCAAAATTTTAAAACTGTTTTATATTCATTTGTTACAAAGAATTAAAAATATTATTAAATTATAATTCGTTAATAAATAAAGAAATATATGTATATATATATATATATATATATATATATATACATGTTAAACATGTATTGATTTTATATAAGAAAAATTTATTTAGATAAATCGTATCTCAAGTTGATTGACTTTGCATTATTATTTTTAATCCGATTAAAAATTAGTTCCATTTATAAGAATTGGTTCACGTGTGGCAAGTGTGTTACTGCGAGAGCTCCATTTTATTCAACTATTATTATATACGAGATTAAATAATTGATAAGAAATATAAGATATATATTGAAGTATTCTTACATACTTGTAATTGAAAATGTAATTGAAATTGTAAATTAAATTTTATTGTTATTTAAATAAAAAATACGACAATTATTTGCGTAAAATCAATATCCGTCGTAATATTAATCGATCAATTGTACATGATGTATTATGTATTAAACAAATTATTTTAGCAATAATTTAAAAAAAAAAAAAAAAATTACCTACTAATAGAGAATTAAAATCAATTCGCATATATATTGGCAATTATCATATTTAGAATACAATATGTTTCTCTCATACATAAAAGAACAGATGCTTGTGTTTCACGAATCCAAGTATTTATAGTTGCAATTAACTATTTATTACGTACTCAAGTAAGTACGCGGAATTAATGGATAGAGTCTTTTTAAAATTTGATACCCGAGTAGTAGTTTCATGTAACCCAAAGGGTGCAATAATGTGTGTAAATTTAAAAAGTCTCGCCAAAAAAGGGTAAACAAAGTTTCCTTTATATAACTTTTGCACTACTGGGGGACTCGAAAAAAAAAAAAAAAAAAAGGATCATGTACATAGGTCGAGGGTGCCTATGACATTGCAGCTTTGCATATTCTCTGCGCTCTGTCGACTTCCGACTTTTTCATCCACTTGCTTCCCCGCCCCACCCGTCACCACCACCGGCTTTTAAAGTTTTGCCGGTAAGGCGAGATAGCAAGTCGAAGATAATTAGAGATGACCCCGAAAAACTCTCTCGAATGCAACAAACTTGCCTCGTAATTCAGCTTGAGCCGCGCCACCAGGATCAATGCGCGCGCGCATGCACTTGTCGCTTAATAAAGTGTCGAATGTCCTATATAATGTAAATGCCTATTTAAACTACTGCGTGTCACGTGCAAATTGTGCGGCTCATCCAGTGCTCTCGGTTACTTGCAATAATTATAGAGACAGAGTTAGGAGGATAATTAAGTGCTAGCTAGAGACGATTGCTCGGTACGAATTTAAATAATAGAGACGCTCGCATAGCCATTGAGGATTTGAAAGTTTATTCGAGGCGATGGAATTTTTGACGGTGACGAAACATTATCCTTAGATGAACATTTGTATTAAAAATTATGCATTGTCAACTAATAATAAGATAATAATAAATAATGTCAAGATAAGGGATTGTACTTTTATTAGCCGATAGTACGATAAAAAGGATATAAACGAAGATAAATATGCACCGATCGACGTTCAAATGAAATTAAGCTATATGAAATCGATGTACAGAGGATTATGCGATGCTTATATTATGCTTAAAATATATGCTTAAAATGCTTTAAAATAAATAGAGTAAATGTTTGTGTGCATGCGTCTGTGAACGGGCGTATGATTAAGAGAGGTAGAGAGAGGTAGAGAGAGGTAGAGAGAGGTAGAGAGATAGCGTGGGTATATGGGTTTGGAAGAAAATTTTAAATTTTCTTAATAGCGTAAGAGAAAATAAATGAAATAAGTAAATATTGCAATAGTAGTATAGGGACAAATTTTGTCGGAATAAATATGTGTGTTAACAAAGTGACGAAGGAGAAACGTAGAATCTGCTATTTTTCCTCCCGTTTCATATGGGAATGAATGCATCTGATGAAAAATAACGATCGAGCAGACAAGAGTACCTTTCCATCATAAATCGATAAAAATTCTCTTGAATTCTTTGCGCTTTATCTGGCTATTAATTTAGTTGCTAAATTACCACAAGAGCGGCAATTTCACGTGGTTATTCAATCTAACGGCGCGAGAATGTTTGCGGTTTTTTTGTTTTTTTTTCGGTAATCCCAGAGTCATTGGAAATCTTTACTGCTCGTGCCAGTCGAGGCGAGCCAATAGAAAGTATCGTCCATTATTATAGCGAGTCTACTTATCGAAGGAGATACTTTTGTAAAATGCGAATATTATGCTGGCGAAATAGAAGAGCCGAGGTTATTGCTATAATATAATGCTGAATTGTATCTAATTATTTATACATATTTTATAATATTAGATATAAATATAATATTTAACGTTGCATATTTTTGTAACGAGATTTTAATATGTTTTATTTTCTATTTTGTTAAAAAGGAATAAATAATACGGTAAAAATAATAGTGTGGAATATTAATTTTAATATTATTAAAGGGAATCGACAAGTTACATATTTATTTGATAATTATACTTATTATCATTAAAATTTCAATTAGAATTTTAGTGATAGATTATTTTTATAAAATTAAACAAATTATTTCATTAATATACTAAAATAAATTTGATGAAAAAACTTATTTTCCGATCATTTGTTTTTATTATTATGTTAGTAAGTTTCGCCTACTTAAATTTTCGGAATAATATCCTGCCTACGAGGACGAGAATTTCTAATGATTCATTTAATTTAAACGGTAGTTTATAGTTGTAGAGAAGGTAGACTATGTTTATGTAGATATTTTTCCTTAACCTAAGGATGATTTATTACGTAAATATTTATCTTTTTCTTTACGATAAAACTACTTTAATATTTAAATCCGTATATATTATAAGCATTTTTTTTTCTTTTTATTATTAAATAAGAGTTAGATTTTAATAACGTTAATGTAATTAATAATTAATGATCAATCTGAATGTACGAATATGAAAGAAAATCTGAAGGAAGGTAAATATGATGAATGTCGCTAATAATATAAACAACGATAGAAAAATTAGTAGCAGAGTTAAAAGCAAGTAAGAGTGTATGGGAGAGGAAGCGGGATAGACATGGATGCAAGTATGCGATGGAATTCAAGCGGTGCGAGTTATGTGATGCACTATAGGCATGTTGTAATTAGCCTGCGTATCACAACGCACGAACTTCGTTCGAAAGGAATTACTACACGTGCCACGTGACTGATCCTTCCATCTCCACCCTTAACCTCGCCCACGCAATGATGCTGTTTTGCGATCGCCAATCGCGAACTTCCTGCTTCCTCCCCAATCGTCGCTTTGTACTCTTCTTTGTACTCACCATCACCGATAGTAAATAGATTGCGCAAGTGTTGAACTAGACAATCAATGAGCTAAAGCTCCCCTAGTTTTGACTGGTTGAATGGAGAAAACACGGTTCTCTGGACTACCTATGGGACACGCGGAGAATATAAAAATATGCACACATACATGCATCTTTTAGTGGTACTCAGTATGATGCAAAGTATTAAATTTTGTTTTTGTATGTGTGTGTGTGTGTGTGTGTGTGTGCGCGCGTGCGCGCGCGCACATATGTACAAGTTGTACCGCTAAATTTTTTATATTAACATAAATTTCACATCAGCACATTATATTTCCCTATTAATACTAAATATTATTAATTATTGCTTATTAATTTATTTATTATTTATTTTAGTATTGTTTATCTATTAATAGTCGCTACTTATCGACGTACAGATTAAAATACACAAAAAATCAATTACCGGAAAGATTTATTTTAATTATTACCATATTTACCAGTCCATTCTTTGTATTATTAACTTTTTATTGATATACCTACAATGTCATTGAACAATTTTAAGATGTATTTGATAAGGCAGGTAGAAGACGTTAAAGGGGGGGGGGGAGAGAGAGAGAGAGAGATAAGTCTCCTTTGTTAAACAACATCACAATCTTCAAATCAGGAAAATTATAGCTTACAGACACAAACATAGATCTTTCTTTCTCTCTGTCTGTCTGTCTGTCTGTCTCTCTCTCTCTCTCTTATTCCTACAGTATTGATGTCATCAACAATTAAATAGTAAAAAAAACATAAGTATTTTTTGTACTGTAACGATGTATAATAAACCGAGAGTTCAAAATTCTAGTAATTATTATTGTGCCATAATTATAAGTAATATTAAATTTATAAAATTATATGTGGAGTATTATTAACTGCGTCATATAATAAGTAAATCATTGCCCTAATACATATATTTTCATAGATTTAACATCAATACGGGCGTTTAGATCGCGTGAAATAAAATTTCCCGATAGCCATGCGCCCCTCGTTACAGCGCACGTCTCAGCTTTTCTTGCCCCTTATACGTGTGAGGCGGAAAATAGAGAGGCGGGTAAAGGGATAAAATGATTGGCTCGTGGAAGTCAACATAAACTATAATGGACTTGATCTGTTAATATAATAAAATACTCTCGCACTCGTTGCGGCGACAGGATCTAGACATACGCGATCGCACCTGCACATTAAGACGAATAAGATCGTGATCACACATCCGCCGAACATTATTACATAAGTCGTTTTATCCATTTTCGATTTTACTGTGGAGGTCTCGTAATGCACTCTATTACGCTTCGCTCGACAGTCTTGTCTATCCAGACTTGCTCTTTTTCCATTTTCCGCAACGCTTCGTACCGATGCTCCTAGGCTTGCATCTTGCTCTTTCACTTCACTTTTTTCGCTCTCGGCTCCCCCCCCCCTCCATCACTAACCCCCTCACTCTATGATTCTCCCACCCTCTCTCTCTCTCTCTCTCTCTCTCTCTCTCTCTCTCTCTCTCTCTCTCTCTACTACTATTGACAATCATGACATTTTTCTTTACACACGTCTGTTCCTCTATTATCTACATTTTTTATTTGCTCTTTTAGATCGGGTGATAAATTCATTCTTCGAAAACTGTATTTAATCTTAATTTTTTTTCTCTTTTTTGTTGTACCTCCGTTATACCAGTATTTATGACGTACAAATATTTCGCTCTGCTTCGTTCACACTAACAAAATCGACAATTCTTATACTTCGAAGCTCATAAAAACATTCGTATCGATTAAAAATCTTTCTTATTCTGCAAAATTTTTCTCTTAAATTACAGCCGAAGTTTTTAAAATAGCGTAAACATAACAATTGCCCAACTTTCATTCATATATTTGTCAACATTTTCACAAGTATTTATTATTTATATCAATAAGTATTGTTTCCAATAATTTCTATCACTGTATTTTATGTAGACAAAATTTATGCTTCTTACAGATGCAAATTATTTTTTACAAATTTGTACAAATTTGTGTTGTTTATGTAAATCCTCTTTTACAAATCTTAATGTCTTACGGATTAAATAAAGCTTGTGCATTAATTATCTTTACACCATTAATGGGAAATATATTGAAAACAGTTTATTCATGAAATTTTACACTCTCGTTAATCCGAGTGACTTAAAATATCTAAGTATCTCGAGTATTAAACTAAAGATTGGGTTTCTATAAATCAATACTCTTAATAAGTATTAAATACATTTATCATTTGCTTACTTACACAGAATAATTGATGAAATTTTTCCCGATGACATGATTATCGAGTAACTCGTTAATCGTAATTACAATTGTTGCACAAGCTAATTGTCTTATTGCACACGCTAATTAGTGTATCAATCGTTATGCACACTATAATTATATTATTATCTTTTATATAACTACGAAAAAAGTATGTTTTTCGACAGTTGAGTTCTTGACAAATTACACGATTGTTAAATATGACCATATTATTAACCTCTTTAAATTTATTGCCACGCGATGCTATTATTGTTATAACTTTGACCATATAAATATACCCTCTTTAAATTTATTGCCACGCGATGCTATTATTGTTATAACTTCTCTTATGAGGACTTGCCACACAATGGCAAAGTTTGTCTGGTAATCTTCGGATTATTCAGACAACGAGCTGCCTCTTCCTTCCTTTACGAAGAAAATGAAACGACATAGTTTGGGCAACGACGTTAAGCATGGATCACTGATGCCCATCGAGGAAAACAATTTCTTGTTGTTATAGGTTGTCGGTTAGGTGAGATTCAGTTCAGGTTAGCATCTGCCTTGACTAAATCATGCAAACCGCATACGTACTGATTCGCCAGTTTAGTCAATTATATTCTTCGGGTTAGATAAACAATCTATGATTCCTAGATTCACGATAATAAATTATTAATAAAATATGAAAAATTAGCGAAAAGGACTCGATGATTTTTAATACAAGAACTGTATTATAGAATTTATTTCTTTTGAAAATGTCGAGTATTTAATTATAATTTAATTTTAATTTAATTCGTGATTAATATGGTATTATAATGCCAGATTTTTGAATTTAGTAAATTTCAACCGTCACGATTTACTTGGCGTTGCGTGGGAAGTAATTCAAAAGTCATGATTCGAAATTAAAAACTTTTATAGTCAAACGTAAAGGAAGGAGGACCAAAGATAAACGAGTCGATAGCGTTCATTGTTATGTCTCAGAAAACGATTGAAGATACGTATTAAGAGGAAAAAAAATACAAGACCCAAAGGAAGTCTTACCACAGTGTCTATATAAGTAATAAGCAAACTTTTACATTGTCACGGATGGCTTATACAATAAATAAATAAATATATATATATATATATGAAAATTAAAAGTGAAATAAAGAGATGTTATTAATCAATAATAAAATTAATTACGAGGTAATAAATATAAGGTAATGCTAGTAACTAATCGATGGCCATTACGAAATCAATTAAAATGATCCATTCAACAATATTAATAAGAAATATTGTATTCTTTGTCAGTTTTAAATAAGTTTTAAATCAATCATCTATGTCTTGGAATATATGTATAGCGTACAAATGGTAAATATAAACGGCCGTATAAAACAGAAAATTGCGGGAAGCCCGAGGCTTGATGTACTACTGCGTATATGTGTGGCTGACACAACCGCAGACACATTAGAAGGGACGAGGCTGCCGAAAGAAATGGCGCACGTGCTGAATAACCTAGGCGTCACATCGCGCGACGTGAGCTAGACGCTGCCAGCCTTGGAGCCCACTTCCTCGTGACTTAAAGCAGCGAGTCTGAAGGGGAAAGCAAGTGTATGACTTGGTGATGGGGTGGGTTGATGGCCGGGGGGGGGGGTCCGGAGTGTATAGAAAATGCAACATTTACGAGGTGTTGCGTATTAGTATAGGGCATTAGGTGAAACTCGGGGTGGTGAGTTTTTCGAAGGGAGCGTAGTCACCTGTCCCTCTCACAACAGAAGAACACAGTTTATAAAGAGATTTTCGCGGAAAGTCCGAACGAATTGCGGATTGACAAGAGTCAAATTGTCGAGAGCGCGTGCGCATTCATTGAATTGGATTCGCAAAACCCATTAATCCGCGGAGACGAAAGAATTTTCTAACAAACTTCGACCCTTCAGCGGCTTGTAAGCACATCTTGGCACAATAGACTCGGATTGACTTGGAGAATTTTTCATCGACTACTTTATTATCCAAAGTAATAATAAGTCCCGAATATATTGTATTTTAATTAAGTATTCGCAGTTAATCCAACCATCGTTAAAAAAATTATTATTTAAGAGCTTATTCAGTCTATAAATAATGAGAACAACAGGATATGAGCGATTATAGAAATATTGTCGATTCGTTATCGATCGAGTGATACTACTTTCCACAATGGTTATTTATAAAAGATATTAGCCAACGATCGACCCCTGATCAATGTATCGCAATATTAGCATTTGGAATCGCGATGCATTGCAGAGAAAAGTGATAATTCAGGATTCCGATCATCCAATCGCGAATTCGCATCGCTGGGAGTTTTCCGATTCCTCTAGCCTTGCGCCAGTAATCCTTCTCTCCGCGTTCCTTTGGCTTCCGACTCTCGTTCTGTCTCGCAAACTCGATTGTAGCCATCCCTTTTACCTACCCCCTCCCCGGCACCGCTGGAACATAGTTTACGTATGCCGCCATACCGGACGAACGCGGTTTCTGTGATCGGGCTTTGCTTTCTCATATGGAATTCGCCTGCGGAAAATTTTAGCTATTTGTATGAAAATTAACAGCTCCGGAGATTCTTGGGATGCTGGTAAAAATTATAACAGTAATGTGCGAGGGGTTGGCTTGACTTTGTATATAAACTTATTTATCCGTAACGCTATGTATCCACTGTTTTAAAAATTTCATTAAATTCCAGTTTATTAATCGGAAATTGAGCGTTTCAGTTTCACGAATATTTAAATATGCATTTGAAAATATGTCCTACTGTATTTGCCTATGACATTTGTACATAGTAATTAAACTTAATTACAGATTTGCGAGTACTTATTGGTCTACTTATTACTTATCTTACTTTTACTTTACTATGTGTAAGCGCAACTTATTAATACTCAATAATATAACATAATAATTATTGACAGTTTGAAAATAATTCATTCTAACATATGTTCTTTCAACAGCATCGAGGAATAATTAAAACACTCAATTTCATTTAAGAGTTTATGAATATGTTTAGAATTTGTTGAGAATAATTTTTGCTCCATTAACAAATATCGTGTTATCTTTTCTAAATAGTTTCTTTACGTAATTGAATTACATTGTATTTGTAATAAAAAATTCAGCTAAATAATAATGAAAATTTCTTTACGTAAATTAAAAGTTGAACTAGGATTAGCAAATAAAGCAAATAAAGTCTTGATTAAATGAAATATTTTATTAAGCCGTGTGAGATAATTATTTTCACTCATTTTTTGAACATACGTAAGGTGGCCGTACATAAAACATTTAAAATCTTGACTTCGTTTCTCCTCAATGAACGCTAGTTTTAGTTGAGTAAAAGCTCTTAAATATATAACAAAGAAGTCCAATGAAATGAAAAACTAAACCAAAATTCGTTTATCTCTCTTAAATAGCAAATCAACGTAAAGATATTCACTGCTCGGTTAACTTGACGAAAAATTTTCCCTCTCTTAATTCCCCCGAATTAATGCTGAATCTCGCTCCTAGCAATTCTCTGCCAAGTTAAAACAGTTATGTAAATTGTAGAATTTCACACTGACGAAAACCGTTTTCATATAGAAAGAGAAAGAGAGCAAGTGAAAGGCGAGAGGAGAATGAGAGTAAAAAAAATTATATATATATATATATATATATATATATGTATGTATATATGTAGGTAGATAGTGAGAAAGAAAGAGAGAGAGAGAGAGAGAGAGAGAGAGAGAGAGAAAGTGAATGAGAGGAGGGATGAGAAAGAAATAAAGAATGAGTGGAATAGACATAGATAGACAGAAAAAATGTTTTCTGAAAGTGTTTCTACTATTTGCGGTAGAGGCAAAATGGCAAGGCATTGTTTAGCGTTTTATAGTCGAAAAAAATTAAAGAGTATGAGGAGATAAAAAAAAAAAAAGATACAGATGAAACTTTCGCCACGAAACGAGTTAGTATAATACCAGAGGGGACGTGTATATAACAATTTATTTTTCCTTTCTCTCTCTCTCTCTCTCTCTTTCGTTCTCGCGTACACTATCGTTTTCTTTGCGAGTAGATGATGCCTTAAGAGAATACGAACGAGTCAGCGCGATGCTTCGTCCCGTCGTCTCGCACTCGCGGACAATGTAAAATTAATTATAATTAGGCTCCATTCAGGGGAACTTCCGCGTCCAAAGTTCCTCTACGATCCATGCTATGCGTCACTCTACTAATTAACTGAAAACTCGTGTGCAATTATTTGCATTTTCCAGGTGATGCTCTATATCGCCAGCACAGTTTCTGTTGGGAGGAGAAAGCAAAGACACAGGGAGTCGAAAATTTCACCTATTCGCACATTACGCGAATGTACTTTCCCCCGATCGATTATAACCGATTAACCAATTTCCACCAAATTATGTTTTTCTAATCATGCATTGATGTAATAGTGAAATGTTTGCGATGATGTTTTTGTCTAATGTAATATGTAATCGTTGAATCGAGTTTATATATATATATTTTTTTTTCATTATAAAAGGAAAGTTTTAATGATATGAAAATTGTCAATAATTTATAATTGCTATATTTGATATTTGTCGACAAATTTAATATTACTTATTTTAAAGAATTTTAAAAAATTTATCAGAATATAAATAATTGAAGCTCAAGCATTAATAGTTCGCTGGAGAAATGTTGATTCGTCGATGAACGGAAATGCGAGAAGAACCGACTACACAATTCGAAGAAATAAAACATTTGCGCTATGGAATTGTTTTTAATAATTACGATCTTTATTTTTAATAGAATGTGTAAAATATACTATATGCGTATAGTAGGTGTAAACGTGGTTGAAATAAAAATTAAGCAGTTATTTTTGTTTGTACTATGGTCTAATTAATTCATTGCAGTCTAATTATTATTGCAGTGAGTATTTCAAATTACTACTCGCGAATTCGTTAAATTCTTGTATTAAATACTAATGCACTCGATACGATATTAGATGCTTTTCTTTTTTTTTTTATTGTTTTGTTCATTTCGCCAGAAATAGCGTAACTGCCAAAGAAATTATTAATCCATTGTCACATTATATCCCAAGCCCTGTGGTACGAAGTTTTTTTCAATATTATCTAAATTTATCATCGTGACATTTATTTATTATCGTGCTATTGATATTGATGTTTCATAGGTGAAAATTGTCTGCCGTAACATGTTACTTACCATCTTGCTCGCGCATACCGCAACGGTATAATAAACATTAAGCGTGAAAACAGGAAGAGGACAAAAGCGTCGGTGCAAGTGGAAACTCACGACTCCCGAGTTGTCCGGGACTCACCAGTAGTTCAAGGTGAAATAAAGTGGGTGGCCGAGTGGGTGGGCCTGTAAGAGAGATAGAGTTACGCGAGTAATTGCGTTCCAGCTTTGCCAGATCCAGGCAGTCGCATTACAATCGGAAGCGGCTCCTTAAAGGCGCAATTTCTTTGAATTCGAATCTCCGGTCGCGCTACGCTCGCCTTGAATGCATCCAACGCGGACCGTACAAATAGTCGCCATTACGCTAACCTTGCAATTTACTCCCGGAGAATTCAGCGTTTCAATTTCACGGAATTACCGGGCGTGCCAATCTAGAAAGACTCGTTCTTCCCTCGTTAATGGCTGAAAAAATAGACGACGTATTCATCTCGGCAACTCGGCATCTGAGATTTTACATGGAGGCTTTTAAATCTACGTCGCTTTGATCAAATGTCGTGTCGATAGCGAGTATTACGAATGTGCAAATTGTAGGAAAGTTTTATTTGATAAGTTCGTTGCTAAATCGACATAGCTAAACTTCAACTTAAAGAGCATTTGCAGATTTTTATGATTTTTAAGAGTATGTTTAGGTGAAGAAACTCAAGTACGTTTGTATATTATAGAACGCAATGCCTATTATAGAACTTCCTGCATTGTATTTGCAATGTATTTGTATTTTGTATTGTAAAAGTTTTTGAGTTGTTTACTTATTTATAATAAGTTGTTTATTATTTAAATAGAATTATCATAAAACGTACATTACCTCTATTATACACGTTATATCAAGTGCGAGATCAAATGCTTCAAGGAATTATAAATACATATTAAATGGTTAAATGTAGTCTAGACAAATCTATGCTGTGGCAGATTTTGATAAATTCTACCGTCTAATGTATTTAAATGGTTAATATGTAATTTAGCCTAAACATGTATAGTTAATAGCTCGTTCATTATGTACATAGATTATATATATATATATATATATATATATATATATATATATATACACACATATACATTGTATTGTATACTTATGTAGAGTGCGTAGGTATATGATGGTAATTACGAAATTTTCTAGGAAAATACAAGAATGTTGAAAAATTTTAAACGCTATTTATAATAATATATTTTAGGCATTAAATAATCAATTTAATAATTAATTAATTTGCCTTAACTAATTCTTTGTGAAATTAATGTATTTTGCGTAAATAATTTGATTAGATTATAAACAAATAGAGATTAAAATAATATATTAAGTTATATAAGATTTCAAATTTCATTCTTCAAAAATCTTTCATCCATCTTTTTCAAAAATCTCCGTACGATTTGAATGGAGATTTTATACAAAATCCAAAAGCATAAATCTAATATATAATGATTATTAAAGTTAGGATAACAACTGTATACTGTGCATCTCGATTTCGTCGAATTTACAATAAGTTTATTTCCTTTTTATCAGGCTAAAATTGTGTTTCGTGTGATACGAAATCAGAAGTGCAAATTCACGGAAAAGCAAGGCAAGTTAAGGAAAAAAGTGTAGTGAAATCAATACAGGTGCAAGATGATATGGAGAAGGAGCATAAGGAGAGTATCGGTGAAAGTCTTGTGGGCTGAGAATGTTATAAACTACTAAAAGAAATGCTTTCCAAAGCAGTGCGTCTTTATCCAAGTCACTCATTGCTTTTCCAGTTCGGACCTCATCGCGCTACTTGAAAGTTCCCGGTCGCTTGGGCATTGGATTACCCGACTACGGCGCTTCTTCTTCTTCTTCTTCTTCTTCTTCTTCTTCTTCATCTTCTTCTTCTTAACGCGTATGTATAAAACAGGCAGCTACAGCGATTTGGAAGACTTAAGGGTGCTAAGTAGGTCCGGGCGAAAGCGTGTCTTATCAGTGATAAGCGGCTTCGATCCCACGGTATCATCGCTACCACCGTGTCCCAGCATAACAATTACCCTATTATTTTCTTCCGCGTGTATTGCGAGAAAAGCGACATTTACTAGCCAATGCTACAGCTATTTCCTTGCGCTATCTAACCGTTTCTCGTTTACTTCTCCTTCTTCCCTTTCCTACACATTAGCTATTTGTTTTCTGCTATTCTTCCGCCGCTTATGTCTTGCATTCTTGTTTCTTTTCTTGTCTTCCTTTTCTTTTATCTTTTGCTCTCTTTTCGCGCAACGCTGCGTAAGAGAGACAGAGAGGCGTTCGATACTGCGCGAGTCAGATTAGACGCTGTGAGACATACGATTTGTTGTTGTTTTTTTTTTCTCGACTCTCTGCCATGATGGAGATGAACAACGAAATTTGGTACGCTTTTCACGAAATTCATAGTGTTGCGCAGTAGCCATATATCGGAGGAAACAACAAATTTACGACGTAAATAAAGTCTTGGTAAATGTGCGCGATCTCACATTTATGGCATAGAATCAGCTAAAAAGCGAATGTTTTTTGTCCTCTTTTTTTTTTTTTGTGCATTACGCTTACATTAAGTTGGCGTAACTTTTTATAAGCCCTTGCTTTCACATATTCGTTGGCAGGTGTGATAATACACTTAATTAATGTAATATTAATTTGTCACTATATAAGTTTTGAATCATATGGGGAATAATTATTGGTATTAATTCAATAATTTGAAGTAATAAATAAATATAAACTTTCACTCGAACTTAAATACACAAAATTGTGACGGCGATTACTATCAGATTTCAAATAGATATAGTTAATAAATATTAAATGATTCTTAACATATCCGGCTTTATAATATTTAAAAAGGACGATAAACAATATAAATACAAAACGGGCGGTTAAAATTAATTTTTATAATGTTTTAATTTAATCATTTGAACTATTGTACTAACTTACTTTCTTATAATTATGTAATTTTAATAGATATAAACATCGCATTAGTTAAATTGATAATTTGATCCTGTATTATAATAACGAATATGTTTCATTCAAACTATTGCAAAAGTATCTTATTACACATACAAACTCAACGGCTAATAAGGAATATGAGAACTGAATTTGTAAATACGAAATTGATAGTTACACGATTATTTATTATTTCAAAAGCATAATTGCTGTGCACAAGAATTTCGGTAAACATATTTATTGTTAAATTCGAAATTTTTAATTAAGAATTCTCAAGTAAATAAGGACTATGGTTACATATTCATCTAAAGTTTTGTTTTAATATTTGATATCTGTTCAAAATCGTATAGAACACCATCGACTCATTATTGATTTTACCTATACGTAATTATAATATTGAGTGCAATAGATTTAAACTCTTACATTAATGTAAATAGATTTTTCGATTTACTAATTGTTAATCGATTTAATTTAAACATCACGACTTGTTTGATTATATGCGACATAGTTCTGTATCGAAAAGCTGGCTTTATTTTAATTATTCATTGTGTAAAGTACCGATCTGAGAATTATGTGGTTCAGTGACTATAAAATAGTATAATTATTGTATACTAATCCCTAAACGTTCAATACATATCAATTGAAATAATTGATAAAACATATAGAAAAAATAGACATTAAAAAATTTGAATAATTCATCTATTTTAATCTCGATGACATAAATAATTCATTAACATTGAAACATTAGTTTAGTCAAATACTAATTTGAATACGTAAATATAAATGAAAAGTTTATTTTTATCTACGTATATATTAAATAAATATTCCTACATACGCTGCATCAATTTATTTATTATTTAATAAAAAATTTTCGTTTTAATTTTGGATAATTCTATAATAAATATCGTCATATTCAAATCCAGTATTTACATTTGAAATGAATAAAAAAAAATATTTTCTTTCTCACTTGGGGATATTTTAGAAATCCTTATAAAAACAGTTTATTATAAAGACACGATATAATTGTACTTTTCCAACTGTATAATTATGACGGCATGAAACGATAAAATTAATTATGATTATCATTCATTTATCTGGTTTTTCATATTTCATTGTTCTTATACTTTTATCAATTTTGACAATTATAAATGTATAAATATAAATTAAAAAATAACAATACAACTCGTGTTAAGTAAAATGCAATGCTAATTTGTGTAATCAATTATATAGTTTCGTTTTTAAAATATCAATCCAAATATGCACATGAACAAATGTATATTAACCTCACTATGTTCGTATATTTATAATTTATATCCCCCCCCTCCTTCCCTCCACCCTATACACATTACAAATATATATATATATATAAATTTATCGTAACATTTAATAAATAATTGATTTGGTAAAAAAAACTTAATTAGGAAGTCATTAAAATTCGAGTTGAATATAAGATTTTAATTCCTCTGTCCTATTTACGGAGCTCCGTTTTTAAAAATATATTAGTGGTTGTATTTCTTTTTTATTTTATTATAGCATACACTTATGAATGAGATCCTCGTAGTAAAATTTAATGAGCTATTATTTGTACTTACACGTAATTGAGTTGGTCTTGTTTTTTAAAAATCTTAATATAAAAACGAGAATGAAATGTAGTTTAAATGCCGGTTGCGTAAATATGCAGTAATCAAGTTAATGTTAAATGTGTAATAATTATTTAAAAGTATGAATTTTTAAAGGTGAAATTAATGAGGCAGTACAAGTTTCATAAATACAACGGGAATGTTAATTAAAATTTACGCCTTCAAGTTTCATTTAAACTATAATTTTTGATATTGTTATAAATGATTTGCTCATGTTTCGATTTAATGTAATTTGTGAATTAATTGCTTTTTCATTGGTAATTAAATATGGGGATCTATGAAATATCACGGAATAAATAAAAAAAAAAAGTAAGACTTATAAGAATGGATTTTGTAATTGTAATGTTTAAGGAGATGGCCAATGGTGTGGAAAAAGAGGCAAAAGAGCGTTTTCTAAAATACTGAAAATTACGAGGAATAAATATTGTACGACAGTGGAGAATCTGAATATTTGATCATTGCGAGACAATACAAATTTTTGAGCCGGTGAGATGCATTTACGATAGGAGGATATATTCTAAATATTTGAAAATCAGAATGGGATCTGGAGGAGCGTCATAAGATTTGGAATCTGCAATTTCACGAGCTTTAAAGAAAAAATAATCAGATTACGAGGAGTGTCGGGAAATGCGCCGAAAATGTAACAACGATTGAGAAAAAAAAAAATTCAAGGAAATAACCAACCTATAAGAGACACGGCAAACACAGAAAAGTATTCTCTTTTCTTATTGAACTGCTTCGAAGTAACTTAAATTTATAAAATAAAGTTTTATTTTTTAAATTTTTAGTTTATAATGAGCAAACAGAGATGATTATTTGCTGAAAATTTTTCTCTTACAAATATGGCTTTCGAGTGAAATTAGCGACAAATTATTTTGTTAAAATAATTTTATTGAATTAAAATGATTATAGCTTTTTCTAATTTTAAGATTTCTTGTTTTTCAGTATTATAATAATCTTATTATAATCAATCTTACATTATAAATGAAAAGTTTTCGGTTGAAAGATGATAACAAAGTCAAGTTTATTTAAAATGAAAGTTGTACAAGTTAAAACATTGATATACAACTGCAAATAAAAACAAATCTTAAATTTTCTACGAAATACGCCATTTCTATTATTAAACACATTTCGCCTAGTTTTTATTTACTTGAATATAAAAGTCAGAATAAATAATTAAAATATGTTTGTTTGGAATTAAGACTTACATTCGAGGACTTTGAATTGTTAATAAATTAGCCTGCTTATGTATTAATGCATAGACAGTCAGTAAAAATTGTTATGTTTAAAGGTAACGATCCTTTTTCATTAGTAATTTTTGTTAATATTTAATTTTTATTTCTATTTCCATTTAATTTTGCATGTTTTGCTATTATTTGTATTTACGTTCATCGCCTACGTATAAGTGATTTTTTTACATTGTCTGCAACATATTTATGAAAGTTCGGATATTTAATCAACGCTTTTATGTGTACCAAGATTAATGAAAACTCGAATCTTTATTGATCTCATCTACTATTGCTACTTTTCTTTTAATACGTCGTTTGGTAAACTGTCGATTGGATTTTTTTTGTCAATTATCTTGTTTTAATAAAGGTTCAGTATATATTAGGACGATTTATTATCCGTAATTCTTGTTTTGTAACTGCATCGTACGATGTAACGTGACTTTTTCGAAAGCATTTTCTTCTTTACCCACGTTCACATGACCGTATATAATAATTAGCGTCAGAATGTATATATATATATATATATATATATATATATATATATATATATAACATCGTTGTATTAAGTTTATTTGTATTATATGAACAGACGTTGTAATTAAAATGGATGTCGAAGCACGTAGTGCACGAAGATTTGTGAATAAATATTAGCGTAGATGTAAAATAATTAAACGGACGTTAAAAATGTACGCCCTTTTGAAATATTCATACGCGCATCATTGTAAAATATAATATGCTTAGAAGCACTAAGTGCAATTACGTTTTTCTTCCTAAGTAATATTTAATCGTCAAGTGTTAATTCGTAATTAAAGTGTTAAGTAATTTAAATAAATTACCTCTTATAAAATTATTATCAGTTATAATTACATATTATACAATTGTTAATGCTAATTAATTAATTTATCTAAATTGGTTGTAATTAATTGATAGTTTCATATCAGGTAGTAAAACTATATAAGGGAGATTAGCTGCATATCATTATTAAAAAGTAGGAAATTCCTTTGCGAATTGTTACTAAAATATCTGTAAAATAATGTAGTCCATTGCCATAACATTGACTGCAAGTGTGAAATTACGTATGACGGAGGCTCGTCTTATACATATATTTTCGTTCGTTTTCTCCACCATTAGCTGAGCCTTACTATTAGCTATTGCTATTGTCTATGAGCAAGATTAATCGAAGCGAATGAAAAACATAAACTTAAGAAATAGAAAGTATTAATCTAAAAAAGATTTAGTCAATTTCCAAAATTGATGGAACAAACACGCGCGAAGAAAATGTGATACTTCGAATCCCAATAGCCGATGTGAATAAGACGGGAAGAAAACTCGAATAAACCACCTCACCAAGGAGTTTAACCGGCGTGGGAAAGGTTCGGTGGTGATGGGCTATCGGCAACCACTCTCGGGCTTATCGAACCCCAAGTTTACTGTGTCCTAGAGAATCGTCTCATCGGGCCCTCAGCATCCGCCTTCTTCAAATTCTATAATGCATAATCTATCGCGGCCACGGGAAGCAGCGAGTTGGGGCGCATTAGAGATTATGATATTAGGAGAAGGGGGTGGGGATGGGAGGATGGCGAATAAGGCGTCGCTTCTTAATTGTATACAGTGCATATACTTGGTGCGCAATCATCCTACTGCTATGAAGGCCACGTGACCGATAGTCGCTCGGTAACGCGTTAGTCTCTCTATTGGCACGTGTGCAGAAACTCTCAATAGGCGGTTCGTTATAAACTGCATGTGGCGGGATTTTAATATGGAGAAGCGTCTCCATTCGATATTTATCCTTGTTTATTTAGATTTATCTACGCGCGATTAACGCTCTCGATGATTTCTAATAATTTTCATGAGTTTGTAGCATATTGCCTTTTGCGCTACAAATAATATAAAGATCGGCCACTGCGACAAATTACGGCCGAGCGTTAAATTAATTGTTGCTAATTTTATAACGGCCATCGACTAATGTTGATTAATAATTTAATCTATTTACAGTCTTAGTTCCATGCAAGATTAAAAAATCCTATCAATAGCTTGAGGCTCGGTGCAAATATTGTTTTCTTCATAAAATCTGTAAAACTTTATACGGCATCGCACTACAATGATACTTTAAGCGAACGTAAAAATTGCAATTTACCGTAGACTGTAATGCGTATCTTTATGTAATAATATGCATTTAAAGTACAAGTATTTTTAAATACGTGGATTTATTAAATTAGTTTATTTAATGTCGTAAGATTTATGATTGGAAATTATTTGCTCATAAATGATTGAATATTAAATCCAATAGTCAAATTTCTGTCTATTTTCATTTTCTTGTGATATATCAGGGGGAGAGAAAAATGTATTGTCATTTAATTTCATTGAATTATTATAACATTTTATTCGTGAAAATTAATTTTGTTAATGCAAAGTTGTCATGATGTATGACAGACTGAGCGGAGAAATTGATATCGTTTATCTTCTTCATTGCATCTTGTAAATTAATATTTTTGTTATGTAAATCATTGAAATTTTCTCTCGACCTGAATGTTCCTATTTGATTAAACAGAGGTTCTCTTATATTTCACGACTAAACTTTCACTAATTTCACTATATTATTCTAATCATTTAATTAGTAATTACGAATAGTTATTTAAAAAGATCTCTGATATGCGGATGGTGTATTTTGTTATAATTCTAAGATTTATAAATTAATGTGCTTACACTTTGTTAATAATAAATATTAATTTTTACGGTATATTATAACCAGTCTAGTCAAATGAAAATTTTTCAACACAGAGTTATCAAATTATTTATAATAAATTGTTAAATATTGTATTTCATATGATGTAGGGAGGAATTTTTTTTTTTTTTTTTTTTTTTTTTTTTTTTTTTTTTGTAATAACTTTAAAGATTAAATCTTTAATTAGGAAATGAAAGTTTTTATTTCCTGCTATATATATTTATTAGCTTAATTGAATACTTAGAGATTAATTATATAGTTATTGCTTCGTGTCTGAGATCAGACTAAAGCTTCCCTGAGGTGTTGAAGGGAGGCTTGCTGGTAAGTGGAATGGACAGTGCAATAATTCAATACGGCCTTTTGTATGAGTTGAATTTCCTTTATTAAATATAATATAATAAATAGTCAGTGATCTATTGAAGTATATTGGAGGTAGGATGCAATGAGTAGGCGAGAGTTTTTTTGGTTGATCAGTAACTAGTCTTGTTTGTGTATTCGTGGTAGTGCACGTGATTCTTCGAATCTTGCTTGTAATTCGTAGTGATGGAATGAAATGTGCTGATAATGAGTCTTGACGCCGCCGATTGCCGCTACCGATAAGCTGGAGCGGCCTCGGAGGCGCGGTGAGCGGGGAGCGATACTGTGACGTCACTCTTTTTGGGTAATAATGTCGTTATCTTGATATGCTGCACATTTGGTTCGTGTGTTGATGATCCGTAGGAATGCGTGTACTGGCGTAGTTTTCGTGTTGATGGTTGGCCCGTGCGTTGGTGGTGAGCCGAATGCGAATATTTTATTGGTTGGTTGGAGATGGTCTGTGTTTGTTGGAGATAAATTCTGTGCAACTGATATTGACTTGTAGAACGGTGATCCGATCTTGATGACTGCTTGATTGAACTAGTAAGAGGACGAGAGCGTCAAGCGCGTCTCCTTAAATATTATCGTACAGGCTTACGATTCCAGTGAATTCTACATTGCTTTTGTCATGACGGTGACGTCACTAGAATCTAGCCTTTGAGAGTTCGTCGGCCCTTGTTAGTCGGAATTTTAATGAAAAATTGACTATTTGAGTATTGAAGTTTCCCGATTTCGGAGAATCGTGTTTACGACTTGGCGGGCAATGTTTTGACCGAAGCAGGTGTAGTTACCTCTCCCACTTTATTTACTGCGAAAATGCTGCAATCCGTAACACTTCGTTATATTTTCTTAATATAAAGTTCGGATAGATGTTATTGAATATTTAAATAATAATGTTAAAAATAGATTTCATAATGTGTTATAGATATATTTTTAATAGGTTGCTTATAATAATTGATATTCCTCTTTAAATTAATATTTTAATAGGTTATATAATTTATGCTATTATCATTTTGCAGAGTTTATTAAAATTTTATAGATATGTATTTAAGACTTTAATTTAATTATGGTACGAGCGTTGACATTATTATCGACCCTTTGAGATAAAGGATATCGTTAATATAAAGCAATATTAAATTTTCTTATAGAAGTTATTCAGCATTAATATATTTGATAATTAATTGCGTAATTTATTTTTTTTTTTTAAACGATGAGCCAATTAATGGTAAAATTTAGTCGTTGATTAGGCGATTAGTAATCGATCTTTACTGGCAATTCTCTTTATTATCTGATTTACAGGTTTGTAGTTAAAAAAAAAAAAAACAAAAAAAAAACCGCTGAGCATGGTTTAATAATTTTGAAAATAATATACTTTATGTGAAATATGATTAAATATAAATGTTAAATGAATATGTTAAATATAAAGTTTCATGATTGAAATATACAGTAAAAAATATTATCTTTATAATTGGAAATATGCGAAAATATATGATGCGTGGTAAAGATATCGATAAAAAATTGTTTTAGCGAAATTTAACTCCATCTTGATTTCTTAAGCTACTGAAATATGTATTGTGACAGATACGATTTTCGGTATCCATGTGGTAGACTTTTATATACTGTAACCACTTTTCTCGTTCGCATATGAATGAATATTAAACTGACATTATATTTTCAAAATTCAAGATTTTCAAAATATGATGATCATTCCAGTTTCTATATTTTCATAAAGCGTATTTCCACTTTATTTATATTCATTTCACTATTCGAATTACAGAAATCCCAGTTGAATTTGAATTTAATTTAAATAGATTGAAAGTTTAATTAGATCAAATCGTCAGTCATATACATCAAAGTGGATTGTTCTTTTGATCGCTTGAATTCTGCATCTATATTTATAGTCTCTTTTTTTATTTATTTAATTTCTATTCTATTATTATTTGTTTATTATTATTATTTTTTTTTTTATTATTTCATGCTTACTTGTTTTTAATTTCATATTTGATTTTATTTTGTGCATCGACAGGCAAATTTAATGTTTTTAGTACATTTTGTTCTTTATACTTATTGTATAGGTTTTTCTATTGAATTTTATTTTTTCTCAGCAACTATTTCCATTTGTCTTTTTATACATTTACTTTTATCCAACTTTACTTCCATCATGTTTTCCTTTAAAATTTTACATGTATTTCTATCAATATTATTGTTTATTTTAATTTAATCTTTATTGTTGTTATCATCTTTTATCCCTTGTCTTAATTTAAACGACTTTTCCATGATATTTACTTTAGTTTCTACTTTTATTTCTCAATCTATTTATCCAAGTATCTGTTTACATGTCCGTTATGTAGATAAAAATCAATTTCAGTTCATCTGTGTTTACAATTTTTATGCTAAATTAATTTATCGAGATTTATTATTATGAACAACCATTCGTTTGATTAAATAATACTTTTCTTACTTGTTTAACAAATATTCTATTTATTGGTTCTGATTGTGAAGTAATTATCTATTATACCAAAGTATATCTTTTTTATAATATAACATTAGGATTTATTGACATATAATTGTAATTATATTGTGATCGATCCAATTGTTAAAAGTGTTCATATCCAATTGATATTGAAATATATACAAGTGATGAAAAAAATGTACGAGAAGGAAATTATTTCAATGCAAATTAAAAAGTTCATTGTATAGTCTATTATTAATTATCGTGTGGTTGAATAAGAATGTAATTTTTTAAGTATAAAAAATTACTTTACTGAATTTTTAGTTTACAATTATGAATTAGAGTGCTAGTATATCAGAATATAAAGATGCATTTCTGCATATGCGTAACATGAATAATGCATAACATATTTCTTTCTTTCTTTCGATTATTAAAATTGATATTCTACATATAATTAATTTGAACTTTTAATTATAAAAACTGTACATTTCCTTGAATTATTTAACTATGATAGTGAAAAATTCGTTTACTGCAAGTTAAACACTCATTTGCATGATATGTAAATCATACGTTCTTAACGAATCGTTGTTCTGACTATTACTAATACTATAGAATAAATTTTTTCAAAGTTTTCTCGCGTTAATGCAACGATAAGTAATTTATTGTGTTGTCGACATTAAATGCAATAATCGAAATTAATCCTCGTGTTAGATTCCTCGCATAAAGCTACGATGAGAAGACAAAAAGTAAATAAACGAAGAATAGCAGAATGAATTCAGCCTATGATAAGAACTCGTGAAATGTTAAATCAGTGGTATCGAATTGAATCATTGGACTAATCTTGCATGGAATTACTCTTATCTAATAGAGATTTAAAATTGAATGCCAGTTGTCAGTGTGACAGAGTTGCCTTAAGCAGGGAATCCGTGGACGTGAAGCCTTTTAGAAAAGCCTCCTGTCCGAGTGTCTATCTTCTTCTCGCGCTCCTATCTCTTGGCTAATTTAATTTATACGGCGATAATCGCCAGCGTCGCTGGGCGTGTGTGCGAAGGATAGAAAAAAGTAGGTGGAGGCCTTAATTCGGAGGAATTAGGTGTGGAATTAGAACGACCCCATGGACCCAATGGAAGTCCAGTCCTGGGAGAGAACGAAATGTCGGGGTATGAGGGATGAGTATTGACTGTAAGGATAGGCTTGGACAGAGGTAAAGAAAGAGGAGGATGAAGTTGCGGGAACTTTGCAAAACCTTAGTCCAAGTTTTGCTTCGATCGAAAAGACGAAAGGCATCCTAAGAAGATAGAAGGAACGAGAGCAGTGATGGGGGATTGGGCGATGTGCGGGCGGGTTTGTGGGGGGAGGGGCGGGGGCGGGGGGGGGGGGGTAGGTAGAGACGGAGGACGAGAAAGAGAAGAGAAAAATGTATGAGAGAGCAGCCGAGGGACAGAGAGAAAGGATGAGACTAAAAGTTTTCTCGAAATCGGTTAAGAAGTACTCCGAACTCGATGGACTCGCGTTGAGAATACTGAAAACCTCTTCAAATACTCGTGGTAACATCCTTGTGCTGGAAATATAGAAAAAAAATAAAAAAAACATTGAAAAAAAGGAAGAGTAAAATAAAAATACAAAAGGATCTTAGGCTTCTGTATATTCTCTCTTTGTATTCAGTTACGGTGTGCATATTTTAATTAGGTACATTTTTTCTTTCGGGAAACTTGTAGTAAAATGAAAAATTAGTTACGTAATGTCGTTGCTTTAGCATGATAAATACCGAGCTCGTAATTCTCACCCTATAATATGAAAATTTTTTTCATTACATTAAATTGCATCTATTATTTATAATCTATGTAAATATGTAAAATTCTTCATAAATTATATTCTTTAATTTGTCAATAATAATAATGCATAGATTAATGTTACGTAAAATTTAATCTGACTTTTAATTTATGTATTTCTTTAGAACGTAGATAATTTACAAGAGATAACAATGTGAAAAATCTTTGACAATAATACATTTTCTTCTCAGTTTGAATGGCTGCTCACCATTAAATAAGAACATGTCTAATAAAATATAAGAATGTTAAATTTAAATTTAACATTTTTAAATTTAAGAATGTTAAGCGTATTGACGTTTTGAAAAAAGCTGTATGTATGATTTTAGAATTCAAATTTAATTTCCCCTTTTTAATCAAGCGGTTTAACATTACAAGTTCTCAAATTGAAAATGTCACTGTTAACATATTGACATCTAGTATATTTAAAACACATTTCGATATATTGGATTATTTTAAGTTTATTTTAAACAATATTTAAATGCCGATATAAGCATTATTGCCCGTAAAGTCCATTTTGATATTTAAAATCGTAATAAAAAAAAAATCGATTTTAACATCTATTTTTTATATATATTATATATTATTTTTTTCACTGTATTTATTATTAATTACGCGTAATAAAGTATATAGTAGTTTTAATAAACAGTGACTTTGCTAATATGAGACTCGGATGTACAACGTTCGATCAATTTATTTTTATTATTGATAAAGAAGAATGATTTTTCTTAATACAATTGCATTTGGAATTACGTTAAAATTAAAAATACTTTATTAATTCGGCGATTTAATGGAATCAGATTAAAATTTGCTTTAAATACCTATTCATAAATAATGTGAAATTAAAATAGCGTTTCAGCAAAAATTTTAAATAATCGATGATAAAAGCTGAGGTGATACGTAATTCAAAGAGGCATCGATTTAGTCAATTAAAAGTTTTTATTTATCACAATTTAGGCTTTTAAGAAAAAATAAGCAACAAGTATAAAGTAATCAAAATACAGATAGAAAAAAGTGTTTAACGAAGTAATATATTAATAAATAACTTTTAATTACAATATATCGTCTGCATGAAAGTAATCGCTTTTGCGCGCACGCGAACACGTTTATATGTGTGCACGTGTATATATATATATATATATATATATATATATATACAGCATTATGCCTAAAATACGAGACTGGGGTCAAATGTAAATTACGACTGATGGAAAAATCAGCTATTAATACAAGAATGAGAAAGAGTGGGAGGAATCTACCAAATGTGAATCTTGGAGTAACCAGGAGTAGTATTAATAATTAATATTAAATGGTAAACGCACGGTGACCGGTGAACAGGAATTTGGAGTAACGCTTTTGAAATTCATAATTGAGAAGAAAGATGGATAAGGGACGTAAAGGAATAGCGCGGGCAGAGTGTTTATAAGGAAAGACATAAAGACAAAACAAAAAGACAAAAAGATCAATAAAAGAATATCGGAAGGATAGTTAATACAATAAATATTATGGTCAATGATATGTATGTTAATTTACGTAATAGGTAAGCCTTTCTTGCGATGGTATTTAGTTTGTAATTTATTATTGTCTTAGATGCAGGACATTTGCTTCAAAGTTTGTCAAGAATATTAGATCTGCTTATATATCAATTATAAAAAAGAAAATAAAACAAACAAAAAATCATAGAAATAATGAAAACCTTAGAAAATGTGTGTATTAATTAGAGAACATTTCCTGGAAATGAACAATAAACTGTGTCATTACGAATGATAATACGTTTTCGTCTCGGTTACATAGAAAACTTCACCACCTGATAATATGTCAGTTTTGACAAGTACGTATGAAAATTATTTCCAACTCGGATGTGCTGCCAAAGTCATCGTCTTCGTAAGCAGACATATTTATCGAATCGCAAGACAATATGACATTCGGAGAAGGTGAATCCAACATCGCAATATATAGTGACCATTTTTTCCTTTACCATCTACATCTTCATTTGTATAGCAGATTTTGTTAGATTTACGATAATTGAATAGAAAAAAAAAAAAAAAAAAACAAAAAAAAAACGGCCTTTGCTTAAGTATCTCTGAGCATATCATTCACGGGATCACATATCATTCGATCAATTTTGAAATAAATTAATTATTTGGCGCATTCGACACCAAACTTACTTTCTCGTGCAACACGTACTGTAGGTAAATATTCGCTCAATACGTTTATAAAAGCCAAGTGTATTTTATATTAATCTTATTTCTTAATGGGATGATGAGATAGATTTTTGTTTAGAATAATTGTTAGCGATATCTTAGGTCGGTAGATAAAGATTTTTATCAACTTTGAGAAAAACATTAAAAAAAAAAAAAAAAAAAAAAAAAAATTTTTTTAAAAAATTAAATAAAAATGTATAAGATTACATATATATTACAAATTAAACAAATTAAACGAAAAAAGGTATTAGTTAGGCGAAGCTTTAGATATCATAAAATAGTTTAACTATTGTGTTTTTCTAAATATTTAAAAATTAATTATATTATATGAAATTGAAATAAGCAAAAAAAAAAAAAAAAATATAATAAATTTTTATGTTGTCTGGGATTGTCTGGGATCCGGAATAAAAAAACCTCCCGGTGATGTTGGGTGGGGGGAATCGCTGGTAAACGGAAGAGGAAGGCGGCGCATTAATTAAATTCAACACATAGCGGATCTTGGTTTTCTATGTATTTTCGGACAACAATGATATGGTGGTGTTGTAAGGTGATGCTGTAATCTGTGAAATCCTTTTGGTATTTTTCACGTGGTGATGGTATTCACTACCTGCAGCAGTAAGTGGTGTAAATCTCTGGTACTTCCTTGAGTAGTACTTCCTTCGTCACGTGTTGGTGATACTGCGATATTTGCTCCTTGAAGCCGTTGGTTGCGTATTGTTTCATCAGCGGTCGTTCGCGGGACCTTCGCGATTCAATAAATAAGTATTTCGATAAGTAGAGTCGGGCGAGGCTGGCGCTTTTGCCCCTTTCAATTGACTTGACGGTAAATTTATTTGTCTTCTTGCTTAATTTTGGTGGTGCCGCTTCTAGTTTGATATTCACTCTTAAATGACACTTAAATTACATACACTCGTCTCTGCTGGAATATGGCGCACTTAAATTGATTTTGAATTTCTTATGGCTTCACTGTTATTTATACTAATATTAATACTAATGTAATTACTTAATTGGTATGTGACGATGTTGATAACCGATAAACGATAACCGATAAACGATAACCGATAAACGATAACCGATAAACGATAACCGATAAACGATAACCGATAAACGATAACCGATAAACGATAACCGATAAACGATAACCGATAAACGATAACCGATAAACGATAACCGATAAACGATAACCGATAAACGATAACCGATAAACGATAACCGATAAACGATAACCGATAAACGATAACCGATAAACGATAACCGATAAACGATAACCGATAAACGATAACCGATAAACGATAACCGATAAACGATAACCGATAAACGATAACCGATAAACGATAACCGATAAACGATAACCGATAAACGATAACCGATAAACGATAACCGATAAACGATAACCGATAAACGATAACCGATAAACGATAACCGATAAACGATAACCGATAAACGATAACCGATAAACGATAACCGATAAACGATAACCGATAAACGATAACCGATAAACGATAACCGATAAACGATAACCGATAAACGATTGAGAAAAGCTAATGATGGATAAGAGATGCGAACGATTGGTAAAAGTAGAGTGAGCAATAACCGATGACCGCCGAATGATTGAAAAAAATACAGTGAGCCGCCCTTGTTAAGTATTAGCGGTGCTTGGGTTTGTTGATTGGCCGAATGTCTTTATGACGTCGGTCCGAGGCTACAGAATATTCGACAAGTCGTTGAGGATTCGAGAATTGCCAATCGTCGTTGCTATGCGGAAAAATATTGTAGAACGCTTGACAATAAGGCGTAGACTAAAAGATAATTCGCAGAAATCAATGTTTACAAACATAAGACTCCGAGAGCTTGTACTTTTCCCATATTTAACATTCTTCGAACGTTGCTCCAATCCCGAACAATTACATTTAATTTTAATATAATTAATTTTTAAAGATATATTAATTTTAATTCCAATGATATTACAATGACACTATCAATAAAAACATATTTTGATTCTGATTTTTGATAAGCGTATACAAAATGATAATCCAACCAGTTTTTTCATTTTTGAACTATTATAATTAATAATTACAAATCAAAATAATTTATATAGATAAAAAATAATTCAAAAAATTTATGTCTACCAAATTAACATTTATTAACTATTTCGGATAAAAGTTCTAATCGATTTTTTTCATTCGAATTTTTTCTTTATTATAAGTAAGAATTTGCAGTTTTTCTTGACAGAAAATAAATACATAATAATTATAACAAATGAAAATATTTAATTGATAATAAATTAATTTGCAGTTTTTTTTTTTAATTTAGTCATTTGTTCCCCTCGGTTTAATAATTTTCAAGAATATGATTGGGTAAGTAAATTTCTCGATTCTTGATTGTCGCGAGTTTTTGACACAACTAACAATTAAATCTTTATAACTTTGACATTAATCACTTACGAAACTTTATCACTTATATATGGATGATTACGTTCGAGGATATGAACGGGTTTGTTTATCTCGGTTAAACATAATTATAATCCAGTTTTTAATTTAATAACTTTATAAGAAAACGAAATCTACGGACTTTGTTTTTCATATTTTCGAGAGAATTTGAATATTCTTTTACGATTAGATCATAATATTTTATGAGTTTATCAATAATGTTTAAATATAATTTTTAACAATTATATTTAAATTGTTAGTGCTTTAATCGTCGATTTAATTATTCATGATATATGCTCGATGCAATTATTTTTATTCCAATAATAATTCTTTCATCATTAATTAATTATATTGAATTATAATAATATAAGGTTTTATAGCTATAGGGACGGAATATAAAAATATTAAATTTTGTACAATTAATATATACATTAACTTATTAAAGCGTTTTCTTCATGATTCTCTTCTGATTTTATATAATTTTCATTGGTTGCATTATTGTGCTAACGGTGCAGAATGTTTTAAGAGATAGAATGCGACGGTACGATTTGCTTAATGTTAACAAAGAGCTTGATAGGCTATTCGATAAGGGATTGGGGGTTGGTCGGGGGGTTTAGAAATAGATTGGGAAAAGAAAATGCATAATGAACGGTCAAAGAGATACAGAAGTTATCCAGCGATCGTGAAACTTAAGCGGATTGATCGGCCAAATGAAGGTTGAACGTGGCGACAAAATATATCTCGTAGTTTCGTTTTCCAGTTAAATGTTCATTCGACCGAGTGTATGTCACACGGTTGATCAATTTACATTATCAATAAATTAAAATGATAATTTTCAATATATAATTAAGAAATATGTAATCGTAAAAAGGAAAAACATCATTTGTAAATGTTAATTAAAAAAATATCATGTAATTTGGCAATTGAATTTAATGATGTATATGTTTTAGTTAATAATTTTTATGCACTTAAAATAAATTTATACATATAGGAAATTATATAACACATTTTAAAAACGACAGATTTTATTTGGCAATAAGCTTAAGCTTTAGATGAAAAAATTTTCAATTTCTTATTACAACTATAGAAATATTTCTAATATGCATAGAGAAGCGTTAGTTAAACTAATATTTGAGTGATCGACTATCAATATGAATTATTAAATAATTATCCAATAATTGTTATTACATAAATATTAAATCGTTATATTGAATTTGGCAAAAAAATTAATTTTAATTTTAGATAAATTAATCATGTTTGTGTTGTTTTAATTAAGTAAGAAATAATAAGAATGTCAGAGAGGCTATTTATTTATTTATTTATATAATTTTATAGTTAAAATATTACAAAAATAAATTTATTTATTCATGATTTGATATTTTCTGAAGGATAAATCGAAATGTGATTAAATACAAAAATAGAGTTTATATAAATTCTATAATAATATATAAATTTAATATTATAAATATTTTTATAGACAAAAATTATATTTTATAAAGATACATATATTTTTTTATAATGTTTGTTTTCCCAATATATCCAAAGATTATATATGAAATATATACTATTCATAACATGTATTTATGGATGAAATAATTTAATGAAATTAGAGTTGTTTTGTCGTGCATATGTATGCATATATATATATACACACACACACACACACACACACACACGAATAATTTTAGTATATTAGGTCACGAATATTGTGAGTCATAAAATTATTTCAAATAGCCTTAACGGCATGATTATAAATAAGCACGAAGGAAGTCAAAGGATAAATACTAAAACTTATAAATTTCAGTCTAGAGAGAAATAAGAAAAGTCGGTGAAGAAAAATGTTGCGACTTTTGTTGAAGACAATTGTGGTGTATGAGGATGCTGATGCATTTATGAGTCTGAAAAGTTTGTATTTTATGACTTGAAAGTCAGATTTGTGTAGTAACATTGAAAATTCTGAGCATAAACACAATAATTTAATTTACATAAATTGGCCGTATTACTTTGGTAGAATATATTTTTGTATAAAAGTAATATAATAAAACGGTTACAAGTAATATAATAAAATATATAAATTTAATTTTTGAAAAATTGAAATCTGACTTTGTTACGTAGCTCATCCAATATTTTACCATTAGTTAAAAACAATAGGAACACTAATGACAAACCCTTGCTAGAAATTTATTCTGAAGCAACTATAAAGAAAATTTGATTGCATTTGTAGTAGTGCAGGTAGTAGAATCCCACAATTTTCTTTCTTTCTGAAAATAAATTCTGTATTTCATTATTTAATAATTATATAATTATCGGAATAATGATATATCGAGGACAATCTGCTTTTTAATAAATTTTTTATAATATCCGTTTTCTATCCTAATATATTTTATTTGTACTTATGGATCAAATATAATCGTCATTGACAGTTGAAATTTAGAATATTAATTTTGCCAAGAATTTTGATTTGTAAGTGCATTAATTATTATAAAGGAGTTCGTTACCTGATTAAGGGTATTACAGTAATTTTTTAATTATTAGAGATATATGTATTATAGAGAAGAAAAATTAAATTTTAATTGATGTTTGAAATAAAACTAAAATTATAATTGTCTTTAATATAGGAAAGCCTAGAAATATGTGAATCGTGATGAATACTTAACGAAATGTTAGCTTATTTTTCTTCATTTTAAGCGATTAGCTAATGAGTATAAATTTACAAATTTCTCAAGCTCAATTTACAAATAAGAGTTAATGCACAAGATAAAGCTGCTCATCAGCCTCCAAGAGAAGAAAATTTTTCATACTTTCGGACAACTGCGATATTAGATAATGAAATCGTCTAAGCCGCCTCGATCTCGTTTTTCGGCGACAGTTGGATATGCATAACCTTAAGCTTATTGAATTCGCACCGATCGTGAAAATCCTCGACGAAGGCAAATTCGTGATTATCTGAAAGTCAATTAAAATGGAATCTGGACCCCGGGCTTTCAGCGACCGCGATTACAATTCCAGAATGCGTTTGAGGGCCCCGTTGCAATGATCGGGACCGATCGCTCACGGGGCGGGGGAGGGGGGGGGGGGGAAAGAAGGTTAGTCGGGGGGAGAACGCACGATCAGCTCTGGAATTCGAATTGCAATTTCAAACCGCGAAACTCGAAATTGACTCCGTATGGGTTGAGTCCGCCCGGAACTTCTCTCATGGAAGCTCGCACGCATCGATGGTTCGCCCCTTCCTATGACCCCCTCCTCCTCTCCCGTCCCCTTTCCAAGGATCTCGCAGTACTCCTGATTTCACTCTCATGTACTCGATGAAATGCATTTGAGTGTGCCTCTGTGCGTGAGAAAACGAATGCCATTTGAGGGAGATTTTGCCGAACATACTTTAAATTCAGATTTTTTACTCCCTTGAAGGCGAATTTATCTATGTTGCGGAAAGAATTCCGTAGGATGTGCAACTCTTCAGTAAAAATGAATTCAAAGATTTTGTCTTATTTATTATTCCATTAATGGTATACAATTTATAATGCTTGCTCATTTCTCTTTTATTAAATGGAATATTGTGATTACCGTGAAATATTATTGTGCAATTGCAATAAAACCTGTGCGCGGTAGAAGAGAATAAAGTGCCTCCATTTACCATTCCTTAGAAGATTCATAAGAAAGAAATATTGCGATATAAAAGTGAAGATCGCGAACATCTATAAAGAAGAAGTCAGTGGACTCGTTCGTGTCCGAGGTAACTGTTTTCTTGTCGCAACCTAGAATCTAAACATACCCAAGATGTTGAGCAGACTCATACTTTTTTCAATTTCGTGCTTGTCACGTCCACCATGTGTTCTTTTTTATACACTTACATATTTTACTGCAGAGACGTAATTCTAGTTCGTTCGACTTTTTATTTCCTCTGCTGTCATGAGCATATAAAAACAATAGACGTACAGGATGATTCGTGTATTCGTTGCGCTCGAGGCTCGAGAGGGTTAGAAGTCGAAATTCAAGTAGAAGTAGAGAAACGGATGGACAGTGAGAGAGGAGGATTGGGAGAGAGAGAGAGAGAGATGGTTTAAAATAGTACGCGTCGGTCTATGGCTTGGACGATTATCTTCAATTCTCAATATAGTACAAGCTATTGTGCGAAATCGTCGAAGCTTCGCGCAGCGCCGGACGCTGATGAAAAATCGACGAACCGTGGAGCTGCGAGGCGGCGAGTGCTCTTCATTAGGTACCTCGTGCTGTCTGTCTGTCTGTCTGTCTGTCTCTCTCTCTCTCTCTCTCTCTCTCTCTCTCTCTCGGTTCCCATAAGCGCGAAAGAATGGGACTGGTAGCGAGAGAATTCGTAGGCTAAGGGCTCAAAATTATTTTTGCAGATCTTGCGTGCACGTCCGTGGCAATGGCGAAAGGTTTCCCCGGTGATTCCCGGCAGATTCTACCTTGCACTTTTACAGTCAATTTCGAATGCGGGCGGCGACAATTTCCCGGTAAATTCATTTTTTAATTTTTCAATTTTTTATTTTACCGTGACTGCTTTCGATCTCGCACACCATTTTTGGAGGTATATTTATAGAAGCGGATATCGACGTGTTCCTATATCGATCATGCGTTTTATGATCTATAAGTTCATCACTTTATTCAATTGCGAAGGAAGCGTGTGATTTTTAAATTTACGCTTATCTTAAATTTCGTTTTCCGATGCTCGTTTTAATTCAAATCCCCGACTTTGGTAAAAACGTTCGGTTACTTCCACCCCCACTGTACTATCCGGAATGCCAAGATTTTAATGTTAAAATTTTGTTAAAAATTAAGTTAGGTAATAATGTCTATCGTATATAGGCATATAATAGGCGATGATAAAACAAAAGCAAAAAAAAAAAAAAAACAAACAAAAAAACAGATAAAACGCATTTAAGAACGGTCGTACGTACAAAGTGAATTATTATTATTATTGTTGTTGTTGTTGTTGTTGTTGTTGTTGTTGTTATGAATATTATTAATTAGCTGTTAATTTTTTATAGTAATCAATTCTAATTTTTTAATCTTCAATCATTTGAAATTTAAAAGTGTACGCCTCGAATAAAATCATTGCTTCGTGATTTTAAATATCGAATGAGTATTATTTTAAGCCCATTTTAAGTAATACACTTGACAATAACGTTGAAAGCAATACTAAATTCAAATAAAGTTCGCCCCTTTTTGATGAAGTTAAAAGAATGTACATTTAAAAAAATATGAACTGTAAGGGCTCCCTCCTTTACATTTTAAACACGCGCCTAACTATTCTCATGGTTCATCTACTTGTAGTTTACTCAGCATTCCCAACAGGTAAAAAGCTCTTTTATTTTCATGAATTTTTTTCGACCCTTCGTTCCGACGAACCCGCTATTATTCGTTACGTGCGTGGGAACTTACTATCTCTATGAAGCAATTCTTCAACATCAATGTAAATCGATTAAACGTAGCTTAGTGCACTTTTGTCGCTCGACAAATGTGTCAACTTCCTCGAAAACAAACGACCATTGGATTCCGCCAGCTCGTCCGTCTTCGGTATTTCTTTTCGCAAGCCACCGCAAGATAAATATTACACTAGCATAAGTACGCAAGGAGCGGGGCCGAATTATCGTGTGACGTAAGAAAAAGTTGTTAGCAGCGAGGGTGGACAAATCCTGGGGAAAATGAGAATAAAAGAAGAAGAAAAGAAGGTAGCGGCGCCGGGCTGCACGGCGGACTTTGGTTTGAATATTTGATGAAACGGCTCAACAAGCGCTAGTCGGGCATTGTGACGCATTACGAATTAAATCCAGTCGCATTTACCGCCAAGTGTACACTGGCACCCCCCAGCGACTCGCCCCATTCCCTCCGAGCGGTATGAACCACCAGCCTCCCATCATCCATGCTCCTTTCCCCGACCACTTTTCGCCGCTACCGTCGGACTGAGAAGCCAATGCCGTTTAAACTCGGCGGGATCGTCGAGTGCCTTCATCCTTCATCAACAGCCTTATTAGGCTGCGCCCATACGTCCATACGTTCGTACGTCCGTGTGACGTGAATATGTGTTACGGCGCCCGATCACGCGTCAGGGATCAGCTTATTTCGGTAACATTTACGCGTTTCCTCTCTGATTGTCATTAAGTGATCGATATTCGGGAATTATTTAATAACTTTTGATTTGGATTTCCTTATAAAAATGGACATAGAAAGTGAATGATATACGCGACACAGCTGCTTAGAATAATTGTATTTGTTAATAACTCTAATCACTGTTTAAGTATTTAAGTTTAAATAACAAATTCTTCTCGAGTCATTTGATTATATTTATTATCAATATGTATATATATATATATATATATATGAAAATATAAAACATTTACATTCATAATTAATCAATATTAAATATTATTTAATTCCTTCTATTTTCAATAAAATTTTCAATTCATATTATTTCTAAAGCTTTTCTTTTTAACAATTTCTTCTGATGGTTCTATATCGTTATATTTCATGGGCATTTTTTTATCGATTATTAAGCACGCGCATTGAAGATAGCTTTAAGCGTCATACACACACTTAATGCGCATACAAAAATTATGCCAGTCGATTCTCCATGGGCATGATAATAATACGACATGCGGTGAAAGTAATTTTGATTCAATTTTTATCGAAGTAAAAAATGTGAAAATTAAGGCAAGCATTGAGGGTAATTCCAGCCCCTTAAGCCACCTTTGCCACCTTGCGATATGCGCTCTTCAGTGAAAGTTATCGGAGCGAAGATGTAGTACTGGTAAAAATCCAATAGAGAGTGGGGGAGGAGGATGGGGGTAATGTAAACACGAAGTAGCACAGGGGGAAGGGGTAGACTAAGAAAGGGAAAACTTGCTTCAATGGCTACGTCGGTGAAGCATAGGTTTGGACATGGGGTTTTAATGTTTATTTTAAATACCTTAAAAAGCATTTTGAAATTCAATTTTCTTTTGGTAATGGAAAATCACAAATTGATTATTGATCAACGGATATGTAAATTAACGGCCCAATATACTTACTCATACTTTCTAATTACAAGAATAATATTTAAACTATTTTACATTTAAAGATAATTTTACTTTATATTTTATATAAAATAAATATAATATTGATAAAGAATATTCTAATCATCTATCGATCAATTTTAATATTTTAGTACATTGTTCAATATTATTTGGATTAAAAAATTTTTCATTACTATTTCTAGAATGTATTTAGAGTTTTGACAATTTTATGACAATATTAAATGAATGAATGACAGGTACAATATTATACTCTACATTTTAAAATTAATAAAATAAACAGTATCTAAGTAAAAAATTATATACGCAATTATATATGTATATATATATATATATATATATATATATATACATATATATATACGTAGACAACGCTTTTCATTTTATACTCAATAGTTTATATGCAAATTTAAAATACAACTTATTATTAAATTATTAAATTAGTCTTAATTTATTTTACAGTTTTTTTTATTTATTTTTTAGTATTTACTAATTATATGATATAGATCTTAATATTTAAGTATCATTCATAAGTAATTTCTATGTTAATGGACTAAACGTACACGAAAATTTTATTATAATTTCTATCGTAATTAAGAGAAGAGTATAAAATGTAGAATGATAAATTAATTCAACATTTATAATCTGTTTCTGTCAATGTCTAGAATTATGATGGTTCTTTATATTTTCTACAATTATTATAAAAACTCAAATGTTAGTTTCCAGCATAGTGATAGTACATATTTTCAATCTAATAATGCTAAATAAAATCAAATCTTAAAATAATTATAAGTATTTAATTTTATGCGAGCGATAATTTTTTTTCTTTTTAATTTATACAAATTTTTACAATTGAAACAATATTTTCTAGGGATAATGGTGACACTTAATTTTCTGTAAAAGATTAATGTATATGTTAAATTAACGATTTAATTTGTTAATGAATCTTCGTTCTTTCTGCGTACGAGTCTGATTTCTTTACATTCGAATAATAATCGACAGGCACTAAAATTCAAGAGCGGCGTACCGAATAGCAGATGTGCGATTTAGATTAGTGATCGAGAAGAGCGCTTGATCCAATGAAATAGACAATAATTAAGAATGTTTCGCCCTTGGAAAATGGAGGACAGATCATTAAAGGAAGATGAGTGGATAGGGCAATTAGTAGAGATGTCTTTTCGGGAACTCTGTCAAAATTCTTAATAGAAAAAGAAGCGATAAGTAGTAGTGACAGGAGGCGAAATAAGAAAAACGTAGCTCCGAGCGCTCGTATCAAAGAAAGACTCGAGTCTGGGAAAAGGAGAGGGTGAACGAAAACTAGGGGTGAGCACACAAAGGCAAGACACAGGGACGAGAGTGAATATAACTTTAACAAAATTTCCTCTAACACATATTGTTCTTAAGAGTAAATAAAACTAATCTGATTAGGTCATTTAGAAAAGTGTAGTCGATTTTTTATCATGACACATACCCACGCGAGTATTGAATTCACGGAGACGTAACAACATTATCAATAATTAAATTATTATTACCATTTTAAGTTTTTACGCGCATACTAAAAAATATAAAGTCTCATTACAAGTTTATGTGGCATAGTTGGAATGCCTTTTATAAAAAAGATTGTAATATATTGTATATTAGTAGAAATGCATTAAAGCTCATTTATTTAAACATTTATTCATACATATGGGAGTTTTCGAAAAAGATGATATAATTTTCTTGGCTCAAACTGCCAATGTTTCGATAGTTTTATGATAATTTGCCGCCGGCCCTAGCAAATGCTCGAGATGGAGTTTAGTGGAAGAAGAGAATGAAGAAAATATCGTCCTTTTTGATGAATATACGATTTATTATACATTTTTAAAATACAATTACATATTGTTGTCTTGGATGCATCTGGAGTTTAATGTTTCACTTCATCATATCATGACTGATCCTCGAGTCATGGACGGACTGGACTTTGTGTACTCACAGTGATACGGTGGCCTTGATCTCAACGCAACCAACGCAACCAACGCAACCAATGAAGAAGATGAAGTTAAGATCTATCAACCTTATATGCTGCACAGGAGGGTTGATGTATCATCTATCAGTCCTTCCATCAGTGGATCACTTAATAAAAACTTGATCACAACTTTTCACCATCGATAAGCGAGATAACTGATTCCTTCTTGGCTTCCCCACACGCGGACAGCGAAGGAATTACTAGACATTGACAATGACAACGTCGCAAAAAGCAAAAAGTGTAATCTTTGGCAGCAGCGCCTTCAATTTGTTAGAGGCTCACCCCATTGTGGGTATTAACGTTGCGTGGGGGGGTGCAGAGGGATGACAGAGGGGCGCAGAGAGGGGAGGGGTGTTCTTGGTAATGCGTCGCTGCTTGGCCAATGCAAGTGGCAACGTGTGGATATGCAAGTGGCAACAATGTATGTGTGATGTGTTTGATGAGGAGACGAGGATTGGCCGATGTCGAACGAATTTTAGGAAATATTTTTCTACTCGATTGTTTATATAATTCTATCATTGTCGAAATGTTCTCGCATAAACAAACTCGCCGCGCTCTTCCTAGTAAATGACAAAAGTTGTTTACTTCGCTTTTCGAGCCTCCAATGACCCTGGAAGAATTTTTATAAAAGTCATGACCCTTTATATTTTTTACAAAATAATACAGGAGATATTCTCTCAATCTCGAGCAGGGAGTATAATTATATTTTTTGTATATTAACTTTTGTAAAAAAAACTAGAATGGCTGGTAAGACAAATTAGAAAATTCTAGATTTATTTTCTTAGAAATTGGATTAACTAAGACGAGGGCATTTTTATGTTAATAGAACATTCAGAAACAAAAGAAAAAAAAAAGTTTTAATTATTAAAGATTATTATTAGATTTAAATTAGATAAAATCGAGCGATAATTTAATATATATTTTCATTAATAAAATGCTGATATGTAAACAAACATACATTTTTAACATAGTTCCATTAAATTTAAAAATAGTGCCAGCTTTTGCCGTCAGAATTTAGTAGGATGATATCTTTATCCGTCCTCGATTATTATTTCTATTTAATATTTAATGTGAAAAAATATTGATATACGATATTCAATGTAAATCATTGACGTATATACGTTAATTTTTTTCTCCTTTTTTGTTTTATATATATATATATATATATATTTATGTTAATAAATTTTTATATCAACTTATACTTTAAGAATATACTACTAACACGAAAATAAAAAAATATGTTGCATTATATACTTTTAAACCATTATAAAATATTTCATAATTATACATACGATGAATTGTATTTAGAAAGTGTTATTAAAAAATTAATTTAATTATTTGCCAAGTATTAAATCAACGCATAAAGTGAAAATTATTAAAATCTCGTTATATGTTGAACATAAATTTTGTTTACGTTATACGTATTAAAAGAAGATTATGTGTATCAATGATCAAATGATCGATGTATAGAATGACAATAGAGAGCTTGAAATACGCAATGATTATATTCTTATAAGCATATCATATTTATGGAAGATTGTAATTAAAATTGTATCGCAAAATTTCAATTCTATATTACAATTAATATTTTGCAAATTAATTTTCATGCATAAAATTTTCATACTTTTTATAATTAAAATTAAGTATTTAATTCTTCCAAATTCATACGTATACGTAATCATAAAATTCTCCATAAATGTGTATGGTAAATAAAGGATATATATATGTATATATATATATATATATATATATATATGAAAATCGAATAATATGCGAAAAATATTGAATTATGTGCAAGAAAAGTTTAGTTTGATCGATTAAAATTATGTATTCGAGTAAATCGAGGCAACTTAAAATCTAAATTTTGGATTATAGTTTAATTAGAATTTAATATCTAATCTAAATAATATACAGGATCCAAGATGAAATTACTCTTAAACTGACCTGATATAATAAACATATTTATATGAAAAATGATTTATTATTTACTATTATTTATTCAAAGAAATTGTAACAAGAGATAAAAAGATAATAAAAAACTGTTAAATAGTAATTTAAAAACTTTGGAAGTAGGTATTTTGAAGTAATTAAATCTATTTTTACAACACACTAGTGTAATATTAGTAACTGATAATTAACGAAAATTGTCAGCTAAATTTATAATATTATTAATATTTATATTATTAATATTTATATTTTGTATATCATATTTTTTTTTACAATCATATCATTATTATCGTTAGTTATTCTTTACCACCGTGATAGTTTTTTTTTTTTTTTTTTTTTTTTTTTTTATATTATTTGTTATCTAATTTAATGGTTTTATGACAAAATTACTTAATAGAACATCAGATAAAACGTCTGCTATGAATATTTTCAGCGACATTTCAATATTAATTTTCAATTACAAAAAAAAAAAAGAAAAAAAAAAAACAATTATGGTTATATTTTTTGACTATATATAAATGTATATGTGTGTGATTAAGACTCTATGCTTGTATAATTCGTGAACTATTGCATTAAATATCATCATTTGAAATCACCAGAGAGATGAGAAAAATTTTATCTTAGGAATTAGTTGGGAGAGCATCTCATCGGTATATCACAAAATATTTATTGCGAGAAAAGATTTTCTTAAAATATACAAGCAGTTTCATCTATTCGCTATTCGTTATTTTCCATAATGGAACGGGAATAAGGGGAAATTATTATCCTGCTCAACATGATGTGAACGATTTTGCGTGAAAGACCAATGAGAATATAAATACGTAGATTTGAGCTTTGGTTGAGGTGCAAACGAGGGATTTAGAAAAGCCACAAGTTATACTTGTATGTATTTACTCGCTTACTTACCTCCTCGTTCGCTTTCGCTATTGTGAACAAACGTGTATTTATCGTCGTTATTTGGTAGTTAATTACTCGTGATATATACTGCTCAGACGCTTAAATATTCATTTTATAAAAAATAAAAAAATTTAGAAGTGTATAGGGAAAATAAAATTCTGACGATTATCAAGACTTTAGTTCTCGTTGAAGATGGACAATTCATCGAGACGTTATTTATAAAATTCAATAAAAAAAAAAGTAATTTAATTATTGTTAAATCTTGAGACTTAAAAAGAATATCTACAAGTTGAAGGCAGTGAGTTCATTCATAAAAAAAAAAAGCTGTTATGCCTACTGGTTAAATCCGTCAAAGGGCTTTTTTCTTTTTTTTTTTTTCTTTTTTTTACAGATTCCTCATATTGACTGTGCAAAGTCCTTGGAGGCATCCGATGCGCTTGAGATATTATCATCTCCCTTATCTCACTTGCTTCGTTCTATAGAATACAGAGTCATTTACCTTGTGTTTACATACCGTGGATGTGTATGGAAATATTGGAGTTCAAGAATCAGCCGGGCAAACCATTTGTTTTATTTAGCCTTGGCAGAGAGGTTTGAAAAGCCCGAGCGAGCCACTAATTTCTGGGCTACTCATCTTTTATTAAACACAATGATTATCAAACGTGTTTATTTTTCGTGAATATATAAGCAAGGATAAATTATTGAATATCATCAATTGATTATTAAATGACTGTTTAGGAAACCTAAACATTAATTATAGCGTAAAATGTGTTCTTGCTTAATAATTCACAGTGATTAAATTGGTATAATAAAATTGGTTATACATTTTAAAACTTCGCATAGTAAACATTGCAAAATTAAATATATTTAATTTAAAATAAATAATATCTATTGATAATATAGCTGATTGATATTTGGCATAGAGAAGTGAAAAAAGTCTTCGATAAATACATGCAATTTCATAGTATGAACGTTGCCATTGTTTTGAGGCAATAAATTATACAATGAAATTATAAAATTAATTATGTTGCATCAATTGCTGAAAATTCATATCGATTGTTGTACAATAAAATGTATAATATATTTACTTATCTATATTATTATTTATAGTGTTATTTTACCCAGCTTAGTTTGCATATTCTTAAATTTTGTAACTTGATTTATTTTCACTTTTTACTGTTGTATTAAGTGTTGTATTGTGCGAATTTTTCAAATATAAAGTTTGATAAAACGTAATATTATAAGCCCTGGCATTAAAGTGATAATTATGACTTATTAGCATTAACTTATTTAACGACGATTTAACTAAAAATTAAACTAATGAATTAATTGTGATTTTCATTCCTTATTCATATATGCAAGAAAGTTATAAAAATAATATCAATTTCTAGAAAAAGTCATAAATAGAGAGAGAGAGAGAGAGAGAGAGAGAGAGAGAGAGAGAGAGAGAGACATTATGATAAATCTTCTAAATTGTTCGTGCAGAAGGGAGAGGATCTGTGCTGTAATAATAGATATTATTTGACTGAAAGCTGTTCATTCATTTATTAAATTAATGTTTATGATTATTTAGATTTAATTATTCTATCATATATTACATATTTTTTATAAATAAATGTTAATTTAAATTAAATTATAAATAAAAGTATTTACTTATTATACATCTTAATTTAATTTAATTCATCGAATGTTCAATAATAATTTTCTATCGAAGGATTGATTCTAAAAATATAAATTATTCTTGATATGAATTAAAGGGTATTGATTAAATAAATTGAGAGAAAAATTTATTATATTAAATATTTCTTCTCTTATTGTTATATATATTCTATGATTTTCAATTGGAAAATACATTTCCTTTAATTGCACGCTACTTTAATAAAATATCCACGTCAATGTTATAAATTGAGTGGCATTCAATCGCTTAGTCGTGCTATCACTGATAAGACTCTCGTGGATGTGCATACGTTTATTGAATATAAAAAAAAAAAAGAACAAGAAGTTTTATTGACAAAGAAGGAGTATTTAACAGTCGAGAACTTGGACTGAAATCGATCGCGTAGCAACGCGAGATCAACCGAAATCTATCTCACCTCCCCCCTGTTGCCCGGTAATTCCATCATTGGTAGATTTTGTTTTGCAACTGAAGGCACGATTTCGAGCATCTTTAATGATTATTTATGTAAGAAGCGAATATCGTATACTCCGGCGCTCGTAATAGCTCTTACAGTAATTACAAAATAAATTATTTAAATCACAGATTGAAGCATTTAATACTTCAGATATGATCAATTACGTGCGATAAAATCCAGTTGATTTTCTAGTTTACGAGGTATAGGAGTAAATATTCGTCGGCTGAAATAATTCCAGCGCATTAACGACGTCGCAACCGAAATACTCGACGGCGTATAAAATTTCCTCAATGGCAGATCTGCAGGAGAAGCACAGTTAGGTGAATGCGATGAAGTCAGAATTTCTAAATGGCAATTGGTACGTAGATTTAATGTACAATTGCTGGAGTTATAAGAAGTTGTTGTAGGATGCTGCGATCTAGACGTAACATCGTTTCGAGATTTCGAGGCGAATGAAACGATAACGAGAGCAAACGGTTTATCCATTCTTACTTTCTCCATCTCTCCAATTCATTGACCGGTCTTTGCTCATTATGCTGGAAAATTAAGCGTAATTGGAAATTATGGTGACTTTGTAACGTAGCCCAGTGCGTGGATAAGCGAAAATCCTCCCAAAGTGTCATCGGAGAGCGGTTTAAAATTGCCTCTAATTTACACTATCTCCCCGATATCTCGAATTTTATTATAATTCTGCTAAAAATTATCGTACAATTTGCAAAAGCTCTTCATTTTATCGCTTATTTTAAGCTATTCTTTTTATATTCGCATATGCTCTTTAGGGTATTTTTTACAAAATTTATTTATGATATTTCACGATTTAACGGATAATGTATCATCTGCCTAAAATGTAAGAAAATTCATATTGCGAGGACGAGCCGCAGGTTTCACGCGGAGACACAAGTTACGTGGCGTTGTTCGTTATAATAACAGGAAGGAAAATCGCGAGATGGAAAGGATTACTTCTAAGGATCACTATTAACGGGCTTGAATAATTGGGAAAACGTCTTTTACCACGACAAGAGAGTACATTGAACAAGATGAGACGATTGAAAGACGGAGATAGCGAATAGTCCATTGACGTGTCACTATTGCTCGCGACCGTTTTTCTCACTTGCATTGTCAACGAAATGAACCGTCAGTAACAATGTGGAAAGAAGACTCGAATAAATATTTGACTTTGGAGGAGATGAGTTGGACTGGCAACGAAGACATGGGAAAGAACGTGTCACGGTCGTGCGAGGAAGCACTCGGACTCGGAGAACTCGGTGTTCTCGATTTAAGTATTAATGCATAGTGGACTAGCAAGGTGATATTGAAAGGTGTCAAACTGGTGCTGTGATCCCTTTGAGCCCATCAAGGTCGATGGCAAAAGTATAATCAAAAGTATAATCATTCGCGGGAGCTTCATGCTTTTCCACTTTTTATTGGCACCAACTTCTTCTCCTCCTCCTCCACTCACCATCATCATCACTTCGCATCCCCTTGTCGTATTGCAATCCATCTTTGCACCTTAGCTTCAATGGGTTTTCACTTCGTTTTGCAATCTTGTAATTATTATACAATATAATCGGTAATTGGTTATTTTCTTTAATGGCAGACTTTTCATGAAAGATACAAGGAAAGATATTTCAAAGTAAACACTCTTGGAAAATAAAAACATAAATGTATTTTCAATTTTTAGTGAGTCAATTTTCTAAACAATTTATAAATTATTATATAAGAAAATATATCATTGCCTATCGCATATTATGTTTCCATTAATATAAAAATGGTTCAAAAAGAAAGAAACCGTTCATTTTTCAATTTTCTCCAATTGAATGATTCCTGCATGAGAAATTTAATAGCTATAAATCATTAATTCATATACGTTCACATTAAATTTCGGTAAGTATTACGAGTCGTATGATTTTTGCATATTGTAAAACTAAATTAATTATAAGATTAATACTTTCAAAGTTTTGTTGCTGAACAATTTTTTTTTTTTCACTGGCATCTTTCTTGGCATCTTTCTTACATTCTTTTACTATTTAAATATCCTAATTTTATAGAGCGTCTAGTAAATTGAATTATTTGTCATGCAATATGTATATTAATTAAAGTTGATATTTATTAAGATTATTAAATGATATTTTGGCGACAGTCAAAGTAACATTTGGAAATTCAAATATTCTCCCTCTTTTTTCAAAAGTAAGATAGTAATATTCGATTAATTTTAAAATCTGCTGTGCTCACACGATGTTTATAGTATGATAAAAAAAAAAATTCTTGAATTAAACGTCAAGTCCTCGTACTATAAACTTATTAATTATTAGTGAAAATTCTTTGAAATAGTTTAATAGTAAGTTTCAAAAGTAACGGAATTTTTTTTATTATTATTTAACGAATAATTTGAAGATGAGTAGTGATCAAAGGAGCATCTCTTACGAAGAAAAATTTGGTTTTACCAAGTAAAATAATCTCTCCATTAGAAATAAAGAATAATTACCGGTGAATTTAATCAATGTTATCATTATAAGATATATGTCAGACGTTTATCTTTTTATTGTAAAAATATTTCTTTTATATTTAAAATTTTGTATTAATAATAAGCTATGGTAATTGCAATTGATAAGAATATATATTGAAAATCAATTTATATATGTAAGAGGTTAAGTTACTAGAGAAGCCCAAGAATAATGTTTTAGGGATAAAAGTGTAAATATAAAATTTGAAGACTAAATTTTTCTTTATTCCTTTGTAAGTATATTTGCAAATTTTTCCACTTTCAATTATTTCAAAATTTGAACTGTATGTAGTCTTTTGAAGTGTTAATACGCTTATGTTTCTCTTCTATAAATATATTAAGCTGTTCACGATTTCCGTCAAATTTGTGAAAAATATTAACTAAGTAATGGAAGAAATATCGTTTCTTGGTATAAATTAAGTATAATATTGTTGAATAATAAGTATTATCAAGAAATCTTTTAAATATAAAAATACAGAATATTAAGAGCTATAGAATTCGTCTATTGTGTGTAAATTCAGTTTTAACGATTCTTTGGAAAAAAAAAAAAAAAAAAAAAAATAAATAAAAAATAAAATAAAAGGAGTAATGAAATCTTCTCTGTGATAATATTTGACATAAATGTATTCAATAATCTTCAATACACGTGTTTGAAGAAATTTATAAATAATTCATGTCTCAAGTGAAATACAAATCAAATCTTACAGCTAATGACATCAAAGGGGAGCGGCGTTTAATTAAGGAGTGCAAAGAATAAATAATATTTAATTTACGAGAAATATATTCTCGTATATCTTTTTATTACATATTTGATCTCAATTAATCACACAGGAATCTCTCAACAGTTTTTCACGTTTGGTTTCGGGTAACAACATTCAACTCAACATCGCAAAAGCATCGATTACACAGTGTTTAATAATACATCGGTGTAACGTATAAGATGATGATATTCGTTATTCAATAATTTTCTCTCTTTTATCGCCCTGTTAGCCTTATTATGTATATTTATATATTTATATTTTCTGTATTTATATATGTATACGTGTATACCTTCGCAATAATTCGTTCTTGTGAAGTGTTTTTTTCTTTATGACTAGACGGTCAAGTATTGTTGGGTTAATTCGTTCTCCCTTACTAATTGCATTCAAAATAACCTCATTTACGCTATTTTCGTTTTTACCTTTCGTTTCGTTATTCTTTAATTTATTTTTATCGTACTATTAATTACGGCTTCAAGGTGTCTATAATTATATTTTATATATTTACTTTGTATTTACAAAATTTCTTCGAATCCTTTGCGTTGCTACATCTTTCATTAGTCATACAAACTACTTTGCTTTTCAGTAAAAATTTTATAACAATTGAAAATATTTTTTTTTCATGTTAGTTTCAAAATCATTTTTCAGCATAATAAAAACATATAATAAGACAAAAATATACTACAAAAACTTAGAATTAATTTAATTTACTATTGAATTTCAAATCGCAATTTGGGCTCGCGCATACATAATATTAAATGAATTAGAACTATCTTTGAAAAATATCAATATATTCATATTTTTTTCTAATATATATTCTAATTTTGTTTAAGTTTAATATTTCGAATAAAGTATTTCATTGTTAAATGAACTGAAATTAGAATAAACTTGAAGATTTGACATTTTCTATAATTTAAAACTATCTTTAATTGATAATTAACGACAATAATTGTTCGGATACAAATATTTTTCTTCAAATTTCTTAAATAAGGGGTGACGAAAGAGTTGAATCAATGATTTGTCACTTTTACGTAGAAAGAATTAGCTTGGTAATTTTCTTTTTGTAGAACACAAATATCTTTAAGAATAAGAGTAATTATTATAATTAACAGTTATTATAACAAACAATTAATATAATTACAATTAATTACAGTATCATTATTATTATTATTATTATTATTATTATTATTATTATTATTATTATTATTATTATTATTATTATTATTATTATTATTATTATTATTATTATTATTATTAATAGTAGTAGTAGTAGTAGTAGTAGTAGTGGTAGCGGTAGTAGTAGTACAAGTAGTAGTAGCAGTAGTAAACGTAGTAGTAGTTGTTGTTGTGGTAGTAAAGGTGGTGGTGGTGTTGGTAGTGGCAGTAGTGGCAGTAGTGGCAGTAGTGGCAGTAGTGGCAGTAGTGATAGTAGTGATAGTAGTGACAGTAGGAGTAGTAGCAGCAGCAGCAACAATAGTAGCAGTTGTAAATTTCGATATTACAATTAGTCTATTATTTCTATGCAAAATATATGTATTCAAATGAATTAATTTAAATATTGTATAAAGAATGTAAAAATCATAAAGTAAAATATGTTGATTAACTTGTTAATTTCTTTACGCGATATTAATTTTTTATTCTTGCTTCGAGATGAGTTATTTCCTATCTAAAAATTCTGATATTCATTATCACCATTTGTAAAATACAATTATAAAAAGTGTTGAAATTATTATTTACGAATTATTTATGCGACGCATTAGTAGCAATTAATGTTTTATTATTGACCTTCTCTTTTCCTTTTACGAGACTTTAATAACGAAGGAAGAAACGAGCTTATCAATGTTTGCCACTTTTTATTTGAATTTGCTTTCATTATTTTGTCTCTAGTCTGTTTAAATTTAAAACTATCAGTCATTATCTAAAAATTCCCTGTAACAGTACACGCTTTGAGAATGGAAAATTCATTAGAAATGGAACTTGAAAAATAAAAGAATATATTGAGACATAGAGATAGAGATAGAGATAGAGATAGAGAGAGAGAGAGAGAGAGAGAGAGAGGGAGAGAGAGAGAGAGAGAGAGAGAGAAAGAGGAATCAGAGGTAATTAAGCACATTATCTTGATGTGCTCTTTAAATGAGCGATAATTTTACTTTCCCTCTTCCATGAATTTCCATTTGACGATTTACCCAATACACCATCGACCGAAATAATTTGTGGATTAAGAAAAGTGGGCGAAGGATCAGGAGTAAAATGAAGCGAGAAGTGGGCACGGCTTTCCTACCCGGCGACACGATTACCGCGGAGATCTCAGCGGTAAATCTGTGTAAGCCTCGAGAGTCCTTCCTTCCATCCTTAATCCATTGCAAAGCCCGAACCTCTTACTTCCTCCTCACTTCTCTATTAGACCTGTTGCTCCCGTATACATGCGCACATTATCGTATCGCATGTACGAATAGAAAGTGAAAAGATTTGCCTGAACTTCACATAATACATCAGTTTCTTTGCATAATCCTTTCGGGAAAGGTACATTTGTTCGAATGATAGCGAGTCGATTATATTTCTGATTAGAGCCTGACTCTCGGAAAGAGTTCACGTGTGCTCAAATGTGATGAAGCGCGAGTTAAGGGGATGAGGAAATCGCCGCAATCATGGTATCGAAATGACGCGAAGTAAGGCCGATAAAAGGTTAATTTCAAGATTTAAAATATTACTTGAATAAGGCGAAGGGCCAGACGAATTGACAAAAAGATTTTCATTATATGCGCGTGCATAGTAAGAAGTGAAGTATAAAAATCATATCGGATAAGTCGCGCACGGCCAAACTTATCGAAACGCGAAATCATATTTCCTCCCGAGGTGAAGAAGGACCAACGGAAAAGGCAAAAAAAAGCGCGGGCTGCTTTGCCTTTGACGGTATTATTATGCAATCGTGTCGTACCGAGGATCGGAAATGACGAGAAAACAGAAAAATAAGGCTCGCTCCCCTGCGTTTTTCTCTGTCGTTTCTCCAGCTGCGCCTCGCTTTCTTTTTTTATATCGCGTCGCGCGCCGAGAACTCTCGCAAATTATAATATTCGACTTTTTAATATTCGCTCCCGAGCACGCCCCTTCCTATTTCCCCACGACGTTCGACCTTCGAAAAGAAGAGGCGGAGTGTCGCATCGCAAACTCGTCCTCCCGGCATAGATCTGACGTTTCAATCTCAAGTATCCAGATGGGATCCAGCAATTCTGTTGGAGCGGAATGAGCTCCAGGGTCGAAGGAGGCTGGGGGATTAACGTGATAGAATGGGATTGAGGAACAGGAAGGAACGAGGCGTCGAGATGTCCTTTCCGCTGCTCCTCGACTCTTCCCCCGTTCTTATCTTTTTTCTTATTTTCCCTTTTATTATTTTTTGTTTTTTGTTTTTTGTTTTTTGTTTTTTGTTTTTGGCTGCCACCTTTTCCCTTCCAACTGCGTGTATTCGTGTCGATTTCGGGCGGTGTGAGCCCGTTGCGTCGAATTTTTTTGGCGGCCGCTCGTACGGCGAATGTAGAAGGGGAGACAGAGACAGCCCGTACGCGAATTTCCTCGAGCGCTCTTAGAATTTTTCCAAACATAGTTATGAGCTACTTCAGTTAAGTTACATCGCTTTGCTGAAATTAATTATAGTTATGAGCGTGGCTGCCTATGGTTTTCTCTTTATTTTTAGCTGCGATAATGTAAAATTTCAAACGGAGCTTATCAATGAAAGGCCTTTTCGACAATTTGTCAAGCCAAACTTTGCAAAATCTTTTTAAAAACGAAAGAATCATTACTACGATTATCCAGCATACTAAGACAGAATTTTACGAATTTTTCTCTTATAAATATAAATAAAATGATTTGCTCAGCTAATACCGCATATTTTCGATCCAAAAGGTATAACGCGACTGCAGTGCTTCCAATTTTTATTATTACACATACAACATCTTAAATATATATTTTTGTAAATAATACGTATACACAATATCCGAATGTACACATTGTGCAATATAAGACATTAAAAGACTGTTTATTTTTTCTTTATTTATTTTTTTATTTCAAATCACGAGTAATTTATTTCAGCGAACCAAAACTAATTTTTGTGATAATTTCTATTATATAACCTTTAAGTTACACCATATTTTCATTTAAAATATAAAAATTCGATTAGTTCATCTGTTACGTATATAACTTGCTTATCTTATAATTAAGGCCGTATTCTCCTAGTTTTAGCTTTCATTCAATAAACATCGACTATGAAATTATAGTTACAATATTAATTCTTTATGTATAGAAGAAATGCAGTGATTGACAAGTTTTAGATATAACAATGTTTTTTTTGTTTTTTTTTTTTTTTTTTATATACGTCTCATGTTATTGCATTTAAGCATCCTATGTGTTTTTTTTTTCTTCCTCTTTTTTTTTCTTTTATAATTCTTATCTTTTGACCATTTATTTAAAGCTCTCCTTTTATGTTATACTTATGTTAACTTATGTTGGCCTAGATCGTATGTATTAAGCGATCCACATTTAATCTATTTAAGACATTGGACATTTTGCGTACTTCTTCATTAATCGTTTATTTGCTATCGTGTAGTAATCAAATTCATTTGTCTCTTTCAAAACCCTATGTGCATTTCTTTCTTTCTTTCTTTCTTTTTTTTTTTTTATCATAGATCAATCTTTCGGTCGTAATGAATTCTTAAATAAATTCGTTGTATGCTAGATCATGATCGATGGTAGTTTGTGTGTACGGATGTGTGTATGAATAAAAATTGTTTTCAAGATTGTTCTTCTATTTAAATTTATCTTAAATAATTATAATGAATTGCGTGAATTTTATTATTATTATTTTTTAATTAAATTAACTTTCCCCATTTACATTATAATATATGATTTTCCATTTATTTAATTAATAAGATAACATGTTGTGAGTTCTAAGTCTTAATTTTTAATTTTACTTTTTTAAATGTTACATAGTGTCACATTTTAAAATATTGTCTTCGAAATTTGCTATTTGTTTTCCGTTACTATTTTCTATTTCAGGCCGTAATTACATCGTAATTCCGTAATCACGTAAATGTTCATTTATTTTTTACATCCTCCGAATTTTCCCTAATCTAAAGAAAACGCAAAAGCAGCTAATATCAAGGAATATTACATATGGGTAATTAGAATGCGCGGTATACACGAGGGACGCTTACGTCATACAAATGCATCATTATTTGCTACAATGAAATGAACGGATACTAGTTAGATGCAATAGAGGATCACCAGTACATACCTTCGACACTAACATAAATCCGGAAGATTAGATAGCCAGCAGAATACAGAATAGAATAACGAAGAATACTTATTTAGCAACTAATTTAATCTTTCAATTGCAAATTAGTTAAAGTGCAATGGTATTAAGGAAATTTACTATTTATTAGAAAAGTAATGGCTTAATTCGTAATTGGGATCATATGAGAGGCATGTTTACAAGTTTCACGACACTATTCCTAACAAAAAACATTTCAATGTCCGTGCCATTGTATTGAATAATAAGGAAAATAAGTGTAATGTATTTGAAATTATAATTAATTATGCTGAAATGGCTTCTCGTCAATGGATCTATAATATCGTGTAATGTCCGAGTGCAAAATGGCCCTAATTAGACGATTGATAGATTAAATATGCAAAGCTTCAATTTATTTATTTATGTTAATGATTTTTTTTTTCATTCAAATTAACTTTACTCTTGCGAATAATAGTTTACATGATAAAATTTTGTTTTCCAATATAAATCATACATCTTATAAATGCGATTAAGAATTATGTATAATAATAATTATAATAAATAAACTGTAATGTAAATTATGAAAAGACATTTATTAATAGAAATATCCAAAGTGCTTCCAATTACTACGGCGAAGCACAATATTTCTATCTTTTTTCTTTTTTTATCTGGCTTTTATATTTTTTATATTCATTCCAATATTTTTTATATTCAATTATTTGCTATCAGTATATTAAAGATAAATGATTGAAAAAGATCCAATATTACTTTTGTACTTTGATATTCTTCCGTATATACCAACGTAGTTTTCTATACAACTGGGGAGAAATTCTGATGTATGGATGAATTGTATAAAACTTTTTGTATCTTAAGTACAAATTTTGATAGGCAGTAATTTTTATACTGCGATATTCAATAATTCAATGTTAATTATGTAAACATTTCAAGAAGTTCACTGTCATCTTTTCTACCTTTCGTCACGTATTTGATATACACACGCATATATATATATATATATATATACATATATATATCTTTACGTAAAAATTTATGTAAACATATAAATTTTCATTTATTTAATTAATTACAAAATATAAAGAAAAAATAAACTTGAAAATTTATCATAAATTTGTTATAAAACATCAAAGTACGAAAATAGTAAAGGACTGCAATTCTCAATATTTTCTTTTTTACATGTAATAACGACACTGAGAAAAAGGTTTATTTGACAAATTATGTATATATATATATATATATATATATATATATATAATGTGTGCGTGTGCGTATAATATTTTTATTATCGATCACTCGCGATCTATTTAATATTTAAATTACAATAAGCCATACAATAATAATAATGAGGATGGATCGAACAAGGTTTAAATTTGTACAATGAAGAATGTTTTGACCGTCGATGCGCATCGTCGCAGTATTTTTGAGTTTTTACATACAGTTCACATAAAAATATCGTTGCCTTGCGGTTATTTATAAATACAGAAGATTTTAACTATCAATTTAAAAATTGTTCAATCGTCGTATCCGAGCTTCAGCTTTAAAACAACCATTAAACTAATAATGCAAATTTCGAATTCGCCACAAAGAGGCAAAGCCGAGTTGGCAAAGTAAAAGAGCGAATGGCAAATAACGGAGAAACCTCTATCTCAGTGTTGAAAATGAAAAGTCATTCGCTGTCGAGCGAGTTCGCATTTAAAGTAAGAACAGAAAACATATATATATATATATATATATATATATATATAGATTGAAACACACGAGCAACGCTAAGGACGCGAAGAAGGCGAAGATGTCGCATCATCGCTTACCGTCGTTGCATAGTGCGTAATATGTTACATCCAAAGCGATTAGGTCACATCTGCGGTTCCCACGTCGAGTGACACTCGCGCCCAATATTTTTCACTTCGTCGTCTTATACTTCTACATTATTAAAGGCTTCGTTTTCATTTATTTCTCTCCTATCATCCCGTGGCAACCCAATCCCTATCCCATTCTTCGCCACCACCTGCCTCTCACTACACACTCCTCGTCATCCTGCGTACGTCATGCCGCGCCATTCGTGTCCAGCAATCGGAACTAGCGTCCTTGCCACTTATAATTTGCTCCCCGTATGCTCGGCCTCGACCGCCTCCGCAGTCGTCCCCATTTCCTTCTTCTCCTCCTCCTCCTTCTCGGATAGTTCGACGGGGATGACAGAGCACGATGCACACTATCAAGGCCGACGACTTGAAGCGCTTGATGCCGTTCGCGCAAGCATCGCCACACGGCTTATCGGACGATCCACCCGCAGATCGGCACCAAGAATATCAGATTGGAAGCTGTCGCCGTTCTCGCCTCTGCCCCCGGAGCTGAAAATAGAAAATAGAAAAAGTTCTGATTAGAAATACTGGCTTCGCTCCTCTCCTCGCATATACCCCGACCTTATACAATTCTCCATTTTCTTTAACGGACATAGCGTGAATTATACTTTCGAATGCTTCAGTTATTACGGGGTTCGCATTTGCCTCTCTACATTTTCAATGGGCCTTTCAATCGCTTCTCTCTCGAATGTGGAAGCTTTCCATTGCTGCCAATGCATTACTGCTTCTTTTCCATTCATATTTTCTGATTGTATGCGCGATCGTGGATTGTAATGATCGTGGGAAGTGACATTTTATAAAATGCGCGAATAAATGATGTGTCAGGTGATTATACGCTAAAATTCCGAAATACTTATTCATGGCAAATATATATATATATATATATATATATATATATATATATATATATATATATCTGTGTGTAATGTAAATTTTTGCAAGATACATCTGCGTGTAATGTAAACTTTTGCAAGATCTAAAAGGCCCTATTACAAACATCGTAAAAACACAAACAAATTTAGGACAATGTAAGCAGCTGCAATAGGCATTTAGAATCATGAAGTATTATTTTTTATTTTGTTGTTGTTGTTGTTGTAAAACATTTCACATAGTATATTAACTTAAAAGAAATTGGAAATAAATTAAATTCGAAATGACTCGGACGACTCATCGTAATTCATAAATTTTATATTTCAAATAATTAAAATTAAATATTCAATATATATTTATTATATTTAATGAAATAAATAATATTCATTTTCTATTAAATTTTCACGTGAGAACATAATTTTCGTATGTAAGCATAATGAAAATTTGAATTCTTTTTTATGTTTTGAGAAATCCTTTGACGAATAATTGTCTCAAATTATTAACATAGATTTCGAGACAAAAAATTGTCAACTTGCGATTTCAAGTATTTTAATTAGTGGAGTGTCGTTATTGGGTTAAATTTATTTTATTTTTGGTTTATTTTCTTATAATATAAATTTATAATTGAATTTAAAACTTTGCAGTTTTAATTTTGTTTATTCTATTCTTAGCTTTATTAAACAACAATTTATTATAAATCAATAAAATACAATATGGATTATAAATACGTAAAATCTCTTGATTATATCAAACTAATTAAAAACTATAATTGTTGTTCAGTGACATTGACGAACATAACCGTTTTATTAACGATAACTAATATAATAAATCGAATAAATGTCATAATTAAAGGAGTAAATATTATGGCAATGTTAAATTTTTTAAACATAAAATATTGTTTATATGTAATTTCTGATTTGTACAAAGATGGTAAACAGATATATAGATATAATAGTAATAAGATGGTAATAAAAAAAGAAACAACAATAAAAACGTATGAAAATATTTGCTAAAATCGTGAGTTTATAAAGAACAACATACTCAAATAATAATACATTCATTTCGATTAAAATGCATAAACCAAAACGTTTTATTCTCGTAAAAATTTGGTAGTATCTAGAGAAAATTGAATGGTACTTGTCAAGTTAAGATCTTGTATGTGATAATGATAGGCTATGATGTCGAAAATTTGATATTTATTATTAATGAAAGAGATTGTCGTATCATTAATCTATTTTTCATGAAAGCTTCGGCTACTTTGCTCGTGCAAAATTAATTCTGATGATTGAAATTGAATAATCATATTGTATTTTTATTATCCTAGTTCATTATAGAAATTGGATTTTCATCCGATTAATCGTTCGGATAATTACGAAAAAATATTAAAATATATATACTTTGTATAATATAAAATTTCAAATTAGATTACACGAGTTCACATAAGAATATGAATCATTAACTTTGAAACTTTGTGTTTAAAAAGTATCCCTTATGCCTGTATTCATTAAAACTTTTAATCAAGATTATTTGACATTAATCATACCATATTTTTAATCGGTTTTCTGAATTTTAATTTGATTTCGTTAAAATCGTTGCATTGATATAATTGTCAATGGAAATAAAATTTGCTATTATATTTATCTATCATAACGAAAATCCATATATATATATATTAGTAATACATTAGTTTACCTACTCAATTAGAGCAATTATATATTATTGTAATAAATAATCATTCGACTTTATTAATAGAATAAAATAGCACACTTATGTCTATAGTCTTGCGTATTAAAAAAAAAAGAAAAAAAGGAAAAAAAAAGGTGAAATCTAATTTTTTAGTCATTATATAATAATTTCAAAAAAACATTAATATTTTTTACGTGACAAATGATTAAAAATATACTGCCATATAAATTATATTTTTAAAGTGATTCACAGTCACTTCTTTCACGTGTATATCGTGATTACGAATACCGATACGCGTAGAAATGTATGTATGCGTTTGTAATACACACGTGTATATATAATACGAGCGAACACTTTCTTAGCTCGAATTTCTTTAATAGACAACATTTCAGAATTTTTTTATTTTGTTTCTTTCCGTGTTCCTATATTTGGAAGTAATAAAATGGCTGGAACGTTTTGTAAAATTTGCCTGAAAGCGTCCTTGGAGTGTCAAATTTATCACACATTATCCAAATAACAAATATTAAACTGCATTAAACTGAATAAAATAGAAATCTTCAATAGACAAAGATTTTTTTTTTTATAATAAATTTTAATAATTTATTTTTGCACAATATTAGTATATTTTTCGTAGTATTAGAAATTTTGGAATTTTAACTTTCAAAATCGGCTATACATAAATATAATATAAAATAGTATAAATCTTCAAGTTATTTGATTACGTATAACTATAGTTGAAATTATTCATATTTGAGAAGACGTGAAACGTGATGAATTTCCATCTTAGAATACATTTGATTAGATAAAAAAAAAAAAAAAAAGAAGAAAATTTCCTAATTTTTAATAAAAATTTTATTATACATTATTTTTTCTAATTATTAAGATTATTAATTTAAGAGAAGTATTAAAGGAAGAAAATCGTGCTCTTTAAAGTTTCGTAATATATATTTTTAGATGTTAAATTTCATTTGTTCATGGTTCATTAGAGTTTTTCTGAATTGAATTATAATATCTTCAAAATGACAATGTTTAAACTATATGTAAGGAGACACTAATTACGTATATAAATTATTTTAAAAGCGTAAAAATTAACGTAAATTTTTATTTCCTTATTGATGTTAAAGCCAAATTGTATTTAATTTTCTTATAATATTTGATTTTCATGAACATAATCAATGATATTATGTATATTTTACAAGTTTTCATTAACCTCATACGTATGTTTTAAATTAGTTTCAAAACACCACAAACTTTTTAAATTAAAAATTTTCTTACCCATGATGTAGACTTAATAATCAATAACTTCGTACAAGCTCTAATTAATAAAATTACCTCGAGTACAAGCAATGATTAAATAATAAAAAATTAAATTAATTAGTGTATGAGGGATCGGTTTATTTATTGAGTTAGAGTGTAAATTTTGTAACGCGAAAAATTCAATTGCTTCATCGAATTGTTTATTATTGTTTATAATAATTTTTATTCTCTTATTAATATATTTAGTATTTTTGAGAATATTCAGCTGTCCATATTATTTCTACAATTTATCCGATATTCAAAATATTTTGTTAGATTAGTCATTACTGAAATTCTAGGTTTCGACGATATAATATTTATTCTTGGATGACGAGAGACATTCATTGGAGAAGTTACCTTTTTCAAAGATTATTGCATTAATTTACCTTAAATTTTGATGAATTTTTTATTTTTTGGTCAATATTATGTTTATCAATTTTTCAATAATGCTTGAAGTGAAGATACACACATACATTTGTTGTTGTTGTTGTTGATTTCAATGAGAAATATTATAAAGAATAAATAAAATTCCTTAGAATTTACAGAAATTGGCGATTTTATTATACTAATAGACTTGAATAATTTTAGTTCAAATGATTCATGTAATTTCAAAAAGGAAATTCTTTTAAAAAACTTTTATTACAAAATCTTTTTACAAAATAAACATCATCAATATTTAATGTACATTTTTTGTATTTTATTTATTTTTTTTTTTGTTTTGTTTTTGTTTTGTTTCGTTTTTATTCTTTTTAGATGCAATTTTTAATACTAAGCTGTTGATAAATTTATTGACTTTGACAAAGCAGATTTTTAATAAAAATATATCAATTTTATTTTATCCAGTAAAATAGATTCTATAAAATAATGAAATATAAATAAATAATTATTAATAATAAAATTATTCTTTGCTGTTTATAAAGTGTTTGTACTATTTATAATTCATTATATGTTTATGTATGTGTTTATATATATATATATTTTTTTTTTATAATAAAGCAAAAAGTAATAACGTTTTTAATTTTGAAAATAGTTTCGGAATGCACATAAAATATTTAACACGTTTAGTAATATAAGTCATTCGTGTGTTGATCCTTATTATTAAATTACACATTTTCAGTTGCAATTTTTTAATAAATACTCGACTCTTCTTCCAACGAAATATTCATAAAAATTAGAATGATCGAAGCCCTGCCGCGGTGGTGTAATTAATTCTTTACGTCAATTTCTCCTCTGTCCTTTCATTCTTGTTACCAGTTATTTTCCCATCCTGCCGAAGATTCGCGAGCTTTTTCTTGGCGCAAATTTCCTGGCACATCCACTTTTCATCGACTGCCGAATGATTTATGGGAGCTTGCGGCTACGACTCCACCGGATTCGGAGCTTATTCGATGTCGATGACTGCGTTTCTTCGACGTCCTTGCGAAACGAACATCGCACTATTAAACTCATTCGAGTGTGCTTTAATTGATGCATGCAATTCCGAAATTCTTGGTACTCGAAGATTTACTTTTCCCATCCTTCTCATTTCTCCCCTATAATTGCTTTATTATACGCGATAATCAACGTTACGTAATCTTTCTTTTATTCCCTTTCTATTGTTTGTAAATTAGATTTTTCGAGGTATTTTCGTTAAATATCGTTATTTATGCTTATAATTATGTAGTTATTCATTAGTTTTATAAATCGAAATCCTTTGGCTTTGAATTCCTTCATAAATATTTGTATTTGTGATGATTTGTATTTCTTTTAAAATATCTCACTTACTCAAACAACTGTATAATTCAATAAAGATAAATATTTAGATGTTGATTCAGTGAACAATCATATAAATCTAAATCAACTGTACATAATTCACAAATATCTCTACATAAGATTTTACAAATTTTAATATATCAAACGCTAATAATACAAATAATAATGTATTTTTCCATTTTTTCTTCCCTTTTATCTTAAGATGGAATAAAAACGAACTCTACATTTTCACCGAAGTATCATGAATAGGAAAATGTTAAAGTACGCGAAACGAGAAATTCCAGCGTGATTGTTAAGTAAATGAAATTTTTGTTAACGTGAAATGATACAATTTAATGGAGTACAGTTTAATGAAGCTTTCACCCTTAGCTACTATCACCTCCCACGCAGTTATAAGACAGATATCGAATAGCAATATCCGCAGTTACACATTCTTAACACAAGTCGAACAATCTCATTATTACACATTAATATTGTAAATTAGGACTTTAATGTGCGCTATTCATCATAATTACGGCAATTATAGCTTATCAAAATCGGACAATATGTTATTGTTAATGTCAATATTTTATAAAATTCATTAATCAGATCCTATTGCGTAAGCGCCGTTAACAAACTTTTACGAAGGTATCAAGTATATAACTTAGTCGATGGTATATTATTAAACTCTTCCATAGGAAATATTTTTGTAAAAGTAAAAAGTTATCAGAAACAGTATAGACAGTCAGTGAACGGGTAATAAATTTTATAAACAATAGTATTAAAGTTTACGCTCTCTTACTTGATTTATAGCTTTCCTTTTTATTAATAAAAAAAAAAAAAAAACTGCATTTTACAAAATCATTACACTTGCGTAAAATTTTCTCTCATATTTTTTATTTTTGTTATTTTTTCTCTTGTTTCTGTTTTTTTTTTTTTTTTTTTTTTTTTTTTTTTTCACAAAATTGATCAGCGATCAGTGACACGTATTTATAGAAATTTTACTTTGACAATATATTCTATTCAATCATTGTCTATTATCCAGTCGGTATTCTGTAATACCGACAACAGCAACTTTCACAACACGTATTTCTTTCATCGAATAATTCGAGTTTCACGCACTCTCCTACTTTGTTCTACATTGAAAGCATGTTACGCAAATGTCGAATTTACAAAGTTTTTATCAAGAACGATCCAGTTCCAAATCCAAAAAGTTATAAAATTTGAACGACTATTGTTTTTATCGGGGAATCATTCATCTGTATTATAGTTATTCTTTTACATCATATTGCATTACGAATTTCAAAATTTAAAAGTCATAATAACAATACTCACATAATAAAAAATAATTCGTAAGTATATAAATTGTATGTATTTTAAATATTAATAATATACTTCATATATGAGAATTTTTCAATTATTAATAAAGATCATTTATCTCAGTATTTTATAGCATTACAACGTACTGGACATTTTAATATATTAAAATGCTTTAATGGCAGTTTTTTTGCTTTGTTATTGTTTTTGTTTTTTTGTAAATTATTGAATTTTATTTTCACTGAATACACAACGATGAATTCGATGAAATAAATAAAGAAAAAATATATAATTCGAATGAAACACGATATAGAAAAAAATAATAAAATGAACGGTTTGCAAGATGCTTGTATTGGACATAGTAAATAATAAAATTATTTATTCAAATAATATGCGGACATTTAAATAAGAGTACAATGTATTCAGATTATTTTTTCAAATTGATATAAGCATATGTCTACGAAGAATCTTAAAATATTTATAAATATTATTAATCGATGCAACAAATGTGTTTGTAAAATGTGTTGTTGTAAATTAGAAACGTATGATTTATCGATGAGTAATTAAATGATTAAAAAATTCGAAACGTTAACAATTTTTCTTAAATTCAACAAATTTTGTTTTGTTTTTTTGTTTTGCTCTTTTGTTGATTCTATCTTTATTTCTACTTTAAAAGTGTCGTAGATATTCTAAAAGTTTTAAAGCTTCGTAGATTAATATAACTCAAGTTGGAAACAATACTAAAAACAAAAATACTATTCGTGAACTACAAATATTACACCGGGGAATGATAAATGAGAGATTATTAAATAAAGCTGAAATTACGAAATAATTAAACAATTAAATTAAATGAAATTTTATATTTATATTTAAATATGATATGAATGTTGAATTAAGTCGTGACATTTTTCTCGAAAACTTTAGCATTAAAGCTGGAAAGACTATCAAGTGCTACATGTGCATGTGTTGTACGTAAAAATAAATATCCGTTAAAAGCTCTGCGAGTGAAAACAAACATTTTTCACTCTATTATCAAACAAACTGATATTTTGTCCCTAAATGTATTGTTAGGTAAATATCTTAATAATTCTTTAGAATTAAGAGATTTGGTAAATAGAATTGATATATTGTTTCGATGATGACGCTATAATCGAAGAAATTGATAAAACTATGAATTTCTCGCGAAAACTCATGATTTTATTTGAGAATTTAAATAACCGATTTTAAAACCTTAAATGCAACTTTCTTTAAATTACATTATTCATTTGATTTTATGAAAAAAAAAATCATTAAAAATTCATAAAATGTGATAAAATTGTATGACGAACAGCATTTTAATATAATTGTTATTACTTATTATTTACAAATTATTGTTGAAAAATTAATAAGGTATTTATATTATCATTTAACATTATATTGTCATTATTCTATAATACTAAATTATTTTATCCAAATGCTTCCAGTCATTTTGATTGTAATTAAGAAAAGAGTCTACATCTTTTAAATTCAACATGATTGGTAAAACCATGGCTTCGCCATAGAAGAGAGGACATTTTTTACCAACAGATAAGTAATGTAATTTATCATAAATGTTTTATAAAATCTTCTTTTATCGTATGAAATTCCTTAAATTATTCGGATAAAGACGTAAATGCATTTTACACTTTTTAATCTATTTGAATAATCTAATATAGTATCTTTTAGCATTGCATACGCCATATTATGATAATAGCGAGTAATTTTTCATTAGGACATTACCTTAATTAGATTAGAAACGCAACACTGTAATCTTTAATCAATAGGAAGGATCAAGAACCAATGAATTTCCAGCTTGGAACTGCAGGTGAGAAAGCCGAAAAATCGAAGCAACATTTCCATTTGACTTTCAAGCAGTTAAATATTCTCCGCAGCCTATAACGCTACCAATCACATCTATATTATATCTATAGAGATATCATTGATTTTATATTCTACGTGTTATCTATCTTCGCTCCAACCTAATCACGACGATTATTGGTCGCGTTAAAAAAAAAAAAAAAAAAAAAAAAAAAAAAAAAAATGAAGCTCTCTTGCAGATCAGCGGTATAAAGCGACGCAAGTGCTGGTTAAAGACAATTTAAGCCAGTACGAAATATTTGCCCGTTAGCGGCCACAAGCGTGAAATTTCCCTTTTTCGGAGGAAGGGAAAAGTTGTCGAAGGAATGAGTTGCTGCGTAGGCGAGACACAATATCCAGTTTAGCCTGGGGCATTCGAAATCCCTTGGCGATGAGCGCTCGGGTCGGGAACGCACGGGGAGCGATGTTTCAAGTCCTTGCTAATTTAAAACAGAAGCCTGGGAATAAAGTGCAAAAATCCAAATGGACAAGGGATGTTACGCTTGTGAGCTGCGTCACTTTGTCCGTCTGTGTCTCCCTTTTTTTCACCTTTCGCGAGCGATAAGATTTTTTCAATAAAGTCTAGATGTATCTATGATGTAGCTATGATTTGATTCATGAACGCCGTAGATCTTTTCCGCTCACCGTAGGGGCAACGAAGGGAGGACCATTTTACTCAAAAAGTAAAGATTTGTCAAAATAACGTTTGAAATTAGCCGCAGTACGTGGCTTTAAGATTACTACATTATGTATGTGTGTAAAAAAAAATTTAATATTTGCGTAAGGATAAGCCTATGTTTTTTCATATATATATATATATATATATATATATATATTAAACTTATAAGTATATTTGCTTATTTTACATGCCAGTGTGGTGGATATTAGTAATAATGTCTTAATAATTGATCAGCCTCGACTATGTAAATAGCTTTATGTAAAATAGAATTCAATTAATACGAGAAATGTAAATAAACCAATCAAGACTTTTCTTGCAACGTATTATTGATTCAATTTTTTCAATATTGTCAATCGTTTGAAATTCTGTTACATAAAAACTCTTTTGTACTTTAGAAAATAAAAACTTTCGATTTATTAATTAACTAAAAGCTATCGGATAATTCTCGTGTTAACATTTACTTAAGATTTTCGAATAGAAATACAATAAAAATATGTCACATTAATTAATAATAAGATCTGTGTAAAAAGTTAAGTATTAAAAAAAGTCATACAATTCTTTATACAAATGCTATTTAAAAAATTATTCAAATTAAGTCTTAAAATTCATTCTAATAGTAATTACAAAGTTTTTTTTATTGCTTAAGTGATCACTATGAATGATGATGATACTTTTAGTATTTACTTTCACTAATTTTTGCATTTCAGTAAGGTAATTGTTCTATATATTCTAGTTATAAAGAAACAAATAAGAATTTAAATATCCATTTAAAGAATTAAAATTTCCAAGTTCTTATATGGTTATTATACGATTACTTTTAAATAGTTTGTAAATTAATTTAAATATTTTTACCGCCGATACGTTGAATTTTCTTACATTATTTAAGAATTATTTAATACTTTACAAAAGCATCTTATAATTCTTAATACTCAACGGCATCATTATAATTTTTATATGACTCGAGAAAAATTCATAAAGATCTTGGTTTTCACTATTATTACACCAATTTGTTACATTAATTCAAGATTTAAAATAATACCATCTCTATGTAAATGATATATGCAATTTCAAAATTTAAATTGTAGATTTTATATTTTCCGCGCTATAATTTAAAGTATTAAGCACAACTGACGGGTTAAATTTTCTGTATTTAAAAACAATTTTTATTTAAATATGATTAAGTATGAATTTAAGTATTTTTACTTAATGTCTGGTAAAATAAATGATTATAATTTTTTAGCTCATATTATATAGCAATTTATATTTTAAATTTATAATTTAAAAATTAATGGCGCTAAAAGTTATTTCTGTTATTATATTTATTTGTTATGACGTATTAAACGTTTGGACGTGTATGCCGAGTATTTAATGTTATGTAAACGAATACTTTGGAAATAGTACAATGAGTGTAATACATATAGCATATATGTGAAAATATTTTGAACTTATAATTATCGGAAAATATTTAAATATAAGGTAATGGGTATTTAAATTTTTTGTTTATATGGCAATTTGTAATTTGCAATGTAGAAATAATTTTCTTTTTTACCAATATACTCAATCAAATATTTATCCCTAAGTAAATTTAATTGGCAGACAATAATTTATATTGTTCGCTAATTATAAAATAAAATTGTGCTCATTTAATAAACAACTATTATATTAACATTTTATAACGTTGTGTTTATGCAGTCTTTGTTATTGTTATTTAATTTTGGCGATGATTATTAAATACACTGTATTTTATATTTGCCTAATTTGTATAATTGTGTTTATTAAAATTTTTTACTTATTATTATGATTACAATAAGTAATAATTAGTGGTTTACATTAAAATATTTTTTAGCTGAAAAGTAATTTTTTGTTTGATTTTACAGATATTATTAGCCGTCCATAAAAAAGTTTTTACCATCACTTTACTCAGTTGGAATTTAATATTTAATTAATTTCTAATTACCTCGTTTAATTATTTCAAGTACCTTTATCTCTAATGAAAATTGAAAGGGCATACTTTTCATTTAGTTTTTTTTATTAATCGCAAAACTCACTTTAAACTGTTAATCCATTCAATTGCGATTGAAGATCGTTTATTATTTCTCAGAGTTATGGTTTCGTAATTTTTTTCCTATTTGAATTGTCTTTGCCGATGAAAAATATTCTATCTAAACCATATATTGTAATTAGTTGCTTTTATTTTACATCACATCGCATCATTTCAGAAATCTGAATCGTTATTTCAACTATTTATTATAAATTAGCGAAAAAATGTTCTCAAAACAAATCGTTTGTTTTTAATGTAAAATTTTTTATATTATGTATTTTAATGGCAAGTAAATAATAATGAATAATACATTATGTACATAGACAAATGATCTTTTACAGTATAACGATGCTTAGATATTATACGTTAATTAGTTAATAACAATAATCGAGTGTTAAGAGAGTTAAGTAACTGTAGTTTACCATTTCTGGAAGACCAGTCCATTTTGTGTTTCTTGTCCTCGTCATTTGCTTTTTGTTCTGACTTTCCGATTTCATTTAGATTTGATTGCAATTTATTTCCTGGAAAATTAAGAAAATTGATACATCAATCAATTTAACGAAAATCGCTGGTGATCTATTAATTTCATGGTTTCTTATAATTACAAGCATCATGTTATTATTTTTATATTAAATGCAAATAAAATATCAGTTAGTATAATTGATTGATCGATAAACTCTAATAGAGCTTTATAAATGCATTTATTAGAACTTTATTCGATTTACGTTTGTTAAAATATAGATATTATTAAATAATATTTTATTTATTTATTCATATATTTGTCAATTTTATATTTGAAATAGCAGTAAAGCACGAGTATGCATCTACGAGTGAATGTTTCATGGATTTGCTTATTTTTATTTAAAAATTGAATTTGCCTTGCGACTAGGCATTTATAAGCATATTTTTTCTTGATCGATATCTATCGAAATATAATTTTATTATTTTATTTAGATTTGCCTAGTCTGGCTAATCGTTCGTTCAATGCCATTTCATAAAAGTAAATTTATAACATTTCATCCATACTAAGCAAGGATTTATCATCATTAATGCTTATTATTTATTTGGCGATATATTTTGTTTCCATATTAGGTAGAATATCAGCCAATACATATAAAAGATAATAGTATAAGCCTTTTTGAAAGCATCGTTGATCAAAATAAGCACATTTATTGTTCGAGAACACATCGTATCATTCAAGTAAGCTGCATTGCATCTCTGACCCATTTATTATGGATGTTTTTCGAAAGTATTCTCGAGAGAGCTAGCGATTGGTATATACAAACGCGAATCTTTGTATTTTTCAAGTCGACAAGTTGATGTACACCCATAATAATAGCCTTATTAACTAGCTCAATGGGTTGAACAATGATGAATAATACACGATTATTTAAGATGTTCCTTCTCGGTTATTCTTTTTCTTCTCGTCCGCTCCGCGATAATCGTTATGCCGTGTATTTACAAGATTTTATTCGGGAGTTTCTTATTGTTTTGCTTTTTATGATGCATTATATAAGCATTGAAAATTAATCGGAATAAATCTGTTAAATTTATTCAAATTGAAGTTTAATATTAGCCAATGACATACGAATATTATATTCAATACATTAAATCACTTTTTCTCAAAATTGAAATAATGGTATATTTAAAGTAATTTTATATACATATGAATCATATGTTACATTTAATTGTTTATGGAAATTTTCATTTGGACTCTAATTTATGAAAATATTATACCAGTATCATTGTAGATATATCATGATAATAAGATTATGGCTATCGTTCATTCATTTAATTATTATCATTGCAGACATTATATTTCATTTTGGCATCATTTCATTTAATCATTCTGAATTGAATTTTCAATATCAACTATGCGAAATATTTAATAAAAATCCTAGTTTTCTTTAGACATTACAATGTAATGAACGACTAATGATTAATACGACTACTGAAATAAAAACTCTCTATTACGATTTCTCAGCTTTGATAATGAAGTGCAATTTTAAAGTAATGTCAATTAACACATAAGTGCATACTAAAAACAAAATTAGATTAAAGTTACATTAACTAAATGATGGCTTATGATAGTGCTTAAGTACAGAGCTCTAAAATCAATTTTTCGTTGCTACTTAATACTTGCGTAAAAATATATATTCTCTTAGAAAAAAATTTAGAAATTTTCTCAACATCATTTACATAATTCGATTGTCCGTCGCGCAGGAAAATTGTTAATTCGATGTGCTTATCTTGCGGGAGTAACGCACTTTTGCTAAAATGGCCCGTTGTCTGTATAATTATTGTAATAATACATTTCTCGTAAACGTAATGTACTCTAAAATACATTTAAGAATTTTCATATCGTTATCCACGGCCCTAACAACATTATTCTCTTGTATCAAATCTTCCCGCTCTACCTCATTCCACCAGTGTAGTGTGATTCTCTTTATAAACGTGGCACTAGCAATTAGCGAAAATAAAGGAAATATGAAAAGAGGATCGCGTGTAGTTAGTTATGACTTGGATTCGAATTATCGCGATCTTAAGCCATGTCACGCGACTCCCCGGTAAATTAGAAATTAGTCTACGACCGCAATGTTACCCACTTAATCAGCAAAGAGATACAATATGACGTGCCAATAAAACTGAAAACATTTGGCCAAGGAAAGCCGAGTTGGAGGGTAGTTGGAGGGGTAGCGACGCAAGTTACCGACTGACTGGAAAGTTCGACTGATTCTATGATTTTGAATAAATTTTTAACCGACCGCTCCCTGTAAGCTGATTTATTAATAAATCGATGAGAATTAATAAAATGCAATTGGATAGATTGTGTTTCTATCATATTTTCGTTCTTCTCAAATTCTCAAATTCTTGCATCAATTTTTTATGGAGTAAATAAAAATCGATACAATTTAACGTACTCGTCTAACTTTAGTCTATTCAATGTATAATAACAATAATAATAATAACAACAATAATAATAATAATAATAATAATTATTATTATTATTATTATTATTATTATTATTATTATTATTATTATTATTATTACTATTATTATTACTATTATTATTATTGTTATTGCTATTGTGATTATTGTGATTATTGTGATTATAAAAATAAGAACACAAATGTATCAAGACTAAAATTCATAATAAAATACTCATAGAGCTTGAATATTTCTTTATCTGATATTACAAAATGGAGTGTATAATATAATTATGCGTGGCATGTTATATTTAACTAATTCATAACTCTTATTACAATAAATTTCTTGCATATGTAGCAATTTATTGCGGACACGATACAATTTCTAAACAAAATATCCATACAGCTTATAAAGCCATTAAATAAATCATTATTTGTATATGTAATGTACTACTTGATGGTTATATGTTTGATTAAAAATTGTAGGAAATGACAGTAAGTTCGTTATTTAGAAAATATAGCAATTTTCCATTTCATCACGTGAAGTTTTTTCCATTATCATACGAATTTTAGTATTTGAAAAATAATTTGCTCTATCGCTGATATTTATCGTAAATATGAAATTAATTACATTGTTTTATATTTTTAACTCTTGATGATTGTTATCAATAACGTAATTGAAGTTCTATAAAAAGAGGGCGAATTTGTACAAATATTAAAAGTAAAAATTTTGTAATTGTAAAAAGTATTTTAATTGAAAAATAAAAGTTATAAATGTTATATTAACAATTTGTAATTAAAAATATTATTTCAAATTAATTTAATGTCTTTTTATTTATTTAAATTTACTAATTTATTAAATTCAATGTTTGTGATAGATGTTAGTGATATTCGCTTATGTACGTGAAAATATTTTATTTCTATTGCTTTCGCTTTGAACATTTTTAGCAAATGTATTTCCATTGCAATGTAATGTCTTTTAGAAGTAATAATGAATATAAAAATATTTCTTTTTTAAATTCGAATACCACCTAAGGTGTACAAATGATGTGTAAAAATTTCCTTCTGCTGTCCGTACATCGAATACATAAGAATTCATAATGAGTTTACACGCTCATCAACGAAAAGCAATTGCATTAGTAATATTATTCTCTAGTAATATTTTTCTCTAATTACGACTCTATTCTAATTATCTCATCTCGTTCATAAGACGGCATGTATTTTATAATATTATAAATTATATTTCACGGAACAATGTAAAGAAAAAAAATATATAAACATGCCGCCGAATGAGCATTGGGATTTGAAAATATTCTAATCTTACAAGTGTATCGTAATAAATCCCATAGAAACCCAAGTACCAATGAATTATAAAAGTCAATCCACACACGGTAGTGCAGTAACAGTGAGAGTAACAGGTGCTGATTAAATGGATAAAAAAAAAAAAATAAAAATAAATAAATAAATAAATAAAAAAGGGGGAGGGGGATGGAGACGGGGGGGGGCAGGACCTGGGCGGCGAGTGCCAGATAAGAGGTGAAATAATAATCGCTGCAGGGGCTAATCGGTGCTTCGACAACTGTTTGTTTCTTAATTGTCAATGAATGGCGCAATGAGCTCGTCGCTCTCTGTCACGGTAACGAGAAACTCTACGAGCTGCAGGTCTAACTACGTGACTATTATGTAACCGCAATACAGTCGGTAATGCGCGTGGGATGGCACCCACTTCCACTCACCCCCAGCCCACTTTGCATCCCATCCTCTAGCTCAAGGTATGGATATGGGCCAAACAAGCATATGCAAATGCTAACCAAACATTAGGCTGATGGGTAAAGGGCGGCCTTGTTGGCCCAGGCCTGTTGTTTATACGCGTGCTTCCATGTGTTTGCTCGATCTCTGTCTCCTGGTGAGCTTCTCCGTAGGTATGCGCAGACAGGAAGCCACTCGGCCGTAAAGGATCCGGTGGACCGGGGCGCGAAATGCGTTAATTATTTGTTTTTAATCAACGCCGCGCGAGAGATTTATGGATACAACGCGCGTAGCAGCGATTGCCGATAAGACGATTCTATTGCTTCTATCGCAATTATCCTTCTTCCCGATCTCATATAAGGTGCACAGAATTTTATTTCGAGATTCATCGCATCACAGGCCTCTCATCTCTTGGAGTTGAGAGCTTTTTATGTACTCAACTTTTGCTAGGGGATTAGCTGGTAAAATTATTAGTATACGGTAATACGAGAGCTCGAGGAGCGTTCTCATGGACTTTAAAATGAAAAACAAGGAGTACGGTGTAAGGTTATGAGAGAACTCTATAGGATAATTATCTATTAATTCGCTATTAAATGATTATCCGACTTGTAAAGTTGAGGATTTGATAAAACACTAAGGTCGTCCGAGTATTTATTGTTACGCATACAAATGCTTAAGAGATAATAGTCCTTAAATTAAATCTTATTATGGCGAAATAAGCGCACATTATGGATAAATAGAGTAACTTTTATAGAATAAATACAATTTTATACATTATTCACTCATCCTGCTTTCTAAACATCTGATTCAACCAATTTCTAATTGAGTTATTACTATCTACTTTAACTATCGTATTGTTGAACCGCCAAATTAACTGTACCACGCAGCATTTAATATTCCTCCTGGCTTTTCCTTTAATACAAATACTATATTGACAATTTTGCTTCTTTTCATCATCTTTTACTCTACACGATTGAATTTATAATGCAAAATTGCAGCTTGTTTCGGAATGTTGTTTAAAAACAGAAAGAGAACTATTTTTCAACGTATGAAAATGCGATAAGTACATTACTATAATTGTTAAGAATTTTTTTACATAGCAATATAAAATAATAATATTACATTTTTCATTAAATTATTAATAATTTTATCATAAACTGTTTATGTGAATTATATATAGATACATTCTACCGTAGTAATAAAGACATCAATCAATCGTAATTTTTAAAATCGTAAATCTTAATTAATAGCATTGATTTGGCCTAATGAAATGTTTAAAAAAGATATTGTGTTTATTTTGTTAATTTTGTAATTGTCAATCAATTCGGTCATTCATTTTATATTTCAACCAATTCAATAAATCCAATGAATTGGTATTTATAATACACGATTAAAAGTAATTAAACGATAATTAAATTACTTCGGTACTTAGGTTATATGTATTGCTAAAACATTTTAATGAGTAATCAAATATATATGAGACATATAATAGATAAAATTAGATGAATAGTCAATGTAAAAGTCGATGAAAATTAATTATTTCCACAAATTGTGCAGAAATTCATATTATACGACCATAGTGATTAATATATTCAAATTTTATGAAGCAGTTAAATTTTTATAGGCAAATTTTATAATTTAATTCTAAAAGGGAAATAAAGGGATATTAATCAGAAATAAGACTATCCTTATTGAAATTGACGGAGTAACATATACATTTTCAAATTCAATTTTTTTCTCTATTTGTAGTATAAAATTATTTTAATTTTCTTCATTATATATGTTTGCTTATTCCATTAGAAATAAGTTATTATTTATTTAATAACTATATTGTACGACGTTAATTTAATATGTCAATGAAAATAAAAATGGTAGTGAATTTGGTAATGAATAGTTATGAATAAAAAAATCGATAATAAATATATTCTTTAAATATATCGAAAAAAAAAAAAAATATTATAAATATTGTTTTATGATCAGCTATATTTATGAAAAATTATTATTATATTTTGTATATGTAAATGTCCTTAAGAAGCTGATAATCTGTCACTCTGTGATATAAATCTGTGATAAAATTATCAATAATCTATTAACTATCATATCAAATTATCAATAGTATTAACTATTTCATTGCAGCTTTAATTTTAAAGGAATTCATTATTATCTTAAATCTGAATAATTTCTTCTAAAAATAATTTCGTAAAATCTAGGTAAAGTATGATAAACGTTAAAGTTTGTTTATCGTTAACGTGTAAACCAAATAATTTTTTTTCCCGTACGCTTTAGTTTATAATATTTTATTTAGAAATAAGATAAAAATAATTTACCAAGCTCGGCGTTATTATTTTAAGCTGTTATTTTATTTTCGACTAATTGTGAGGAAAAATTGCAGAAGTTCGTGTGAATATTTGAAAATTTTAGATTTATCGAGTTGTGATTTTTCGAGTTAGAATACATTACGAGTTCTTTACTTTTTGAAAAGAATAATAATAATTTTAAATCATAAACAAAGTTTTATACTCTGAATCAAGTAGCCAATTACTCGTGCACAATAAATTACTTTTAAACAATTGTTTAAGAATATAGTGAAGCCTTTGTAACAATGTTTCGACGTTCAATCTACAAATTCAGCCTTTCAACGCAACAACGGGCATGAATAATTATACAATTTGTAATAATATTTCGTAAATGCTTAAATGTAAAGTTTTTTTTTTCTTTCTTTCTTTTTTTTTTTTTTTTTTTTTTTATCTAACTAATGTTCAAATTGCACCGAGTATTATTAGCATAAGAAAACGATTAATCGTGCTACGAGAATAGTCGTTGTTCTTTGTTCCATTATTATTCTCATTGTTGGAATAATTGCAAAGGGGCACGATAACGTTTCGCGAAGCAAAGGAACGCGCGAGTCCCTTGATAAATAATTGACATGGAGGCCGATGAAAGCTTATGCATAACAAACATTCCAACACCTGATGCGTTCACAAGCTCCTCGGCTGACGTATTTTCGAGCGTCATCCGGTTGACTTTTTCATAAGCATGGACCGCAAGATCGACCTCGTGTATTTCCGTTCGAAAGGAGAGGAAAGTTCCCCGGCGGCGATCGTAATGCAAATCATTGCCTCCCCCATGTAGCAATTCATTTTTAATTAATGTTGGAGGTGCGATTGGCGCGTTGTTTAACCTCTCTTTGTCCGGCTGCAGCGATAATGACTCGACCGACCGAACGCAATTTATAAGTTAGGAATGGAGACGCGCGTCGATCGGTCGTTACCACAAAATGCCAATCTAATTAAACAATTGCTCGATAATTTAATTAAATGAGCAATGGGGAGGGTTATTAACTGGCGCTTGAGCAGCTGTTTTCAACGGGCTTTCGCGTATTTGTGCGTCGAGTCGATGAACCGCGAGTTCGAGTAGGAAAATCGAGTGAGTACTCGTCCAAGGGTTAGATGAGCCAATTGTCTCTTTGTCATTTGATTCGAGTAGTAACGCCTTTTCAACAATTGACTTTGTTATTTGAATATCCTACTGGTATGAATAATATTAATTTGGATTATAGGATGCCCTTGGCATTATAATAAATCCACGCTTTATATTCACAATACATATGGTAGACGTAGTGTAAAATCTTTATTTCTAATGTCACAATGACATTTACCCTGAGCTGCCGCTTAATTTTTTCTTTTTGAAACATTTTTTGCTTTTAAATAAGTTTTTGTTAATTAATTATTAGTGGTGGGTGAAGGCTACTGCAGCTACTCTTTCTATTTAAATATCATTTCTCATTGAAAAATGAGCATAACATTATTCATTTATCTTAATTTAATATCAGTTCTATATAATAATTTCTTAAAAATGCAATTGAATAATTTAATTAACATATAACAATTATAATTTACTTATGAAACGTGACCAAAGTTCTTCCCAATGCATCCATCGTTTGGAAATAAATTACGTAAAATTTTCATTTTATTTATGAGTAAATTTTATTTATACATAAGAGATACGATGTATTATGCGTTGAAATGCCAAAAATGCTATAAATATACTTAATTGTGAATTTAATTATGAATTCAATTTTGAATTTTAATATTAATGATGGTAATTAATTGTTCTTATCTATAAAATAATATTCAATAAATTTCATCATCACTGTTTAGTGAAAAATAATTTTCTTGCTAAAATTTATAACATTTATTTCGTATGTGCGTACAAATTTATTAAAATTATCTTATTTTTGAATTGTTAAAAAAGTATTTCATAATATGTATTTGTTAATCGGACCTGCGTACACAATTGTTTACAATACCAATCGGCAATTTATTAAATGAATTACAGTTAATTAAAAACGTAAGTACTTAATTATTAAAATAGTAATTCTCATATAATTATTGTAATTACATTATTTATAAGATAATATTTATAAGATTGTTATTGAATTCCAACATAGTGATTAATTCTATAACACATAAAACATAAATTATATGTAAAATACCAATGCATTGGTATCCGATGTATTATTATAGATATTATAGAGAGTAATAATAATGTATAAATATTTGATGAAAATATGAAAGAAAAAAAAAGAAAAAAAAAAGAATTCTTTCGTCTGATTCTTATAAATAGTTATTTTTTAAAATTGTTTTTCTTTATAAATGATTACATAGAATATAATGTATTCGATGTATTCAATGGTTATACTATAACTATTGAAATTCATCGTAAAATGTGTATAAATAAATTACACTATTTGTAGAACATTCGTGCATATTGATAATAATCATCTAATTTTTTTCTCACCCTTCCATTGTTCTTACCGAATAACGAAGTTTTTGAAGTTTCGTATCATGTAATCCAAAAACAATATATATATCTATATAACAATTAGTTGCCTAATATTCAATAATCTATTATTTTTCATCCAATGCTGCTATTTTTTATGAATAAAATTTAAATCCCACGCGGAAAAATTGATTTGTCTTGCACCGTTCACTTCTTCATAATTACTAAAGAACATAACTTTTAGTTTGTTGTTGTTGTTTTTCTTTTGTTTACAAAACGAGTGGCAAGCTCGACGTGACCGTTTAAAAAAATCCGCGTAAAGAAGGATCCTCTCATTAATAGTTATGATTAGCGGACGTTAATAAATTTATCATTCAACAGTCTTGTTGGTTTATGTTTATACAGATTCGATATAAATATGACCTCCTTACATTGCACATTAATAGCACAAATTTACCCTTCAGTATTTCTTCAGGCTTTCAATATATAACCACTTAAAAGAAGAAAAAAAGAATACAAATTTGGCCTATTTGACGGCTATTTATATTATGTGGATAAATATGAACGTGTAGTCGATGAGAAAAGGAAGATATCCTTGTTTCTCAATGCAGATTCACAATTACGGATATATTCCCTGATTTTTATTTATTTATTTTTTATTTTTTTTTTTCCGGGTTTTTAAGAACTTTTCAATTTCATTAAAAATATAAAAAGAATATAAAGGTAAGTTGTTCGGAATGCTGTACGTTTTCCCTCGGAAGATGAAAATATTTATGATTCTCCGTAGATAATGTATTAACAATTTCTAGAGAAGCAAAGGTAAATGAAATACGCAAAAGGTTTAATTCAAAGGCAACTTCTTAGTTTATTTTTCTTTTACTATATCGTTAAATTTAAAACATGTATATAGCTGGCTATTTTAAATAAGTGTATAACTGGTCGAAAGATAAAAAAAAAAGGAAAGTAGTAATAATATTCTATCTTTCATGCTATTTCAAAAAGTTACCTGCTGTTTTATAAGTTTTTCTGGTATTCATGCAAAATAAATACTCTACATTGGAGAATAAGCAAAATTTTCTGAAATTCTATAATACGAAAGTATTATTTATATACGGAGCAAAATAAGTATGTAAATTATTTTGTTTACCGAGTGAAAGTAGTGTAATTAGTAGTGAAAGAATGAATGGGACAAAAATATAATTCCGATAAATTACCTTCAAATTAAAAACAATTTTAATAGTAAAATACAAATCAATGTATTGATCGGACAATCATAAATTCAAGCTTTTCATATAAAATTCTCTAACAAGATGAATTGCAGGACTTTTGATAATTTAGTGGCTGACTTGGATGGAAAACTACATCCGTAGCACGTAGTCTCTTCAAACATTTGAGAAATCCAGACGAACCTGAATCTCGGCTAGTAAGGGCGTACCTTCGTTCACGTCCACGTAGACACTTTCCCATGAATTCGCTATTGCATGTTCCGTTATTTAGGGGGTGGGGGTGGAGTGGAGCGGGGTGGAGAGGAGCGAGGGGGAGAGGGGCGGAGAGGATATATAAGTCTATTCATTATTATTTTTCGTGATTATAGCTACTTTGCTATTTCTTGGCATTTTTAAATTTAAGGCTGAAAATTTAATTACATATGGTAAATGTTTATATGGAGTTCGTAGATCCTAACAGAAAGATAGTAAAGATTGATACGTAAAGATATCTTCCAAATATATATATATATATATATATATAGCAATGTTATATTTTTGATAAATATAACTTGACGTGGTCTCGGTCAACAGTCATTCAGAAAGCATTTACCTTTGATATTCTTAACGAAAAATAATTTCTTGAATCTATGGAATAATTTATGGAGTTAGTAATGATAAAAATGCAACATAATTGTATTATTCAATGATAAATATAATTTTCAATTAAACCCTTCTCATATTAATACATTGAATGCTCAAATATTTATTTAATATATCCTATATAATATTGTAATATTTTTAATATTATATTTAAATAATATTTATTTGAATAAATAGCATGCTAATAAAATTAGATTAGCGATAGGAAAAATTATGAATTTTGCAGTATTATCAAATTTTATAATATACTACATTGGCGTTCTCTTAATGCCTCGTTAGAAATGCTCTTTGTTATAACTAGAAAGAAAGAATCTTATTTTCTAATTAATACAAATTATTATTATTTTTTTTTTTTTTTTTTTTTTTTTTTTTTTTTTTTTTTTTTTTTTTATTACTTTTATATAGAATTTTATATATTATTATTTTAATCAATAAGTTTTATTTACTAATTTTTAATTCTATTATTTTTAATAATAAAATTAACGCGATTGTTAAAATAGGATTTAATATAAAATATTATGTATGATGTTATATGTATATATGTTTTATTTTACTACAAGAATAACGTAAAATTCTCGAATCTTCAATATATTGAATAATAATCTTTTAAATTGTGTTCTGGAAATTAAAAAGCTTTCTAGACGAGCAATTTCTTTATATTAGAATAATAATTTTTTCAGATTTTATAAGCTGATTTATCAAGTAGCCGTAATCAAAATTTCATAATAATTAAAAATTCTCAACTATTAACATCTTGACGTAATTATTATTTCATCAATAAAATAATATTGTTCTCATGACAATATCATAATTAAGTAGCAATTAAGTATAAATTATTAAGGCATGTTGAAAAATGTATGACATAGCTTAGCAAAGTATTAGGTTTCAATACTTAGGAATAATTTCCGCATATGGTTGGATAATACGAAAAATTCCACTTAAACTTTATTCAAAAGAATTTAATCAAATTGAGTAGTGGACATTTCATCTATGAGTACAACGTGCTATGATGAAAGTACAACATTATCGTGAATTTATTATACGTAGATAACATGAAAATAAGTAACAACGCTCGGGCGACAATTACGCGATTCTTCGTGAAATTTTTTATTTATCGTGAAACTAAAGTAATGGAAATAAAATAGCAATATGGAGAAGGAAAGAGAGGAATTTGTAGAAAATAAATGATTTCTTACTACATTTTAACGAAAAGATTAAATGCTCGTCATTTTCAAATGCTGTGACTTTGGTAGTCCAGTTCTGCTCTTAGACATTTGCGTATTATCCGCACAGGCCAATGTGGCATGCCCGATATCGATATCGATATTGATATCGATATATATATATATATATATCGATACATAGTATACATATATATGTATAATATATACGTATACAAATCCACGTATACATATATATGTATACATAAAAACACTCGCATATATATATATATGGAGAAAGGGTAGCGTGTGGTGAGCGAGTGAGGGAGGGAGGGGAGGTGTAGATGGAGGAGGAGGAGGAGGGTTTAGGGGTTAGAAAGAAATAGCGAGTATATAGGGGGATGGCGAAATTTTCGCAGAGGGGCTCGGGAACATTAATGCCACCCAACGGACCGCAGATGTTGCGCCAATTACAAACCTCAGGCCACCTCAGCACTGTCGTGTAGCAATGCACTTGAAAGGACGGGGTCGGATGAAGGAATAAGTAATGGAGAGAAGAAGGGCAGGCTAGATATTATATTAGATTAAACTTATTGCTTTGCGATCTGAAAAAAAGAAAAAAAAATAATCAAAAACAATATATCTGCGTGGGCGAATCGTTGAATTATTAATGTTGCTGTTGATGTAGAATAGAGATACAGATTGTGTTGCACAATGTAATTCAACATTATATTAAATTTCACAGTATTTTCTTAATTCGGTAGTCAAGGGAGGCTTTTCATTGGAATTTATAGATGAATAAAATCGACACAATCGAGAAGAGTGACACCTGAAAATTTCAATAATATTTGACGAACGAACAGAAATTTGTTTTCCGTCAATTCCATGATCAATTAAATGCTACTTAAACATGCTAATTAAATGCTCATAGAAAAGTCTCGGGCTGCTTGAGAAGAAATTATCCTTTATTATTTTATTTTATTTTATTTATTTCTTGATAAATTGAATATTTCATTTAATTATGTATTGGCCATCGATCTCAGTAGTTGCCCGATTTTAAGTATCGCAGTGACTAATTAGTAAATTGACTCTAAAAGTCATATTATCATTTAAGTAAATGCGATACCGAGGTGATGCGTAACTGACGGTATGCTTCATTTGCAAAATATTTTAGCAAATCTTTTCAATAAGCTATCTCAGACTCTTTGTAAATGATGTAATTGAAGTAATTATCTTATCTAGTTGTAGTAGAAGTACGTTTCTAGCATAATTACGGGATTATATGATAGTAGTTCCGAAAGATAATCCGAAGATGGATTATTTTCACATTTGAGAATAAAATCACAGATGCCAATGTGATAGAGTAAATCTCTTTCTTTGGGAACATACGGAGCCGAAGTTTTGGGATTTAAAACGAAAGCAAGTAATTTCATCGAGTGATGAAAGTTGATTAGGACAAATATAATCTTGAACAAATTTCTGGATATAATATTCGATTGTTTAATTAAATCAATATCTTTATTTAGTTTCCATTACTTTCAAATTGACTTTTAAAAGTGAAATTTATTTGTAATATCGTAATTATAATAAACAAATTGGGAAATAATAAGTTCCGAAACTCGTGTTTTTTCACATGAATTTTTGTTTATTCAATTAAAATTGTTAATATATTAATAATGAAAAAAAAAAAAAAAAAAGAAAAGAAAATTAACAAAACGTATACATCTTTGATCCATTAGTTTTCACGCAATACAAGAAATTTATTTGTCCAATAGCGTTGTCCGATCTTCTGCAATCTTCACCAGTTTTTGGTTTATATTTGATTTTCCAGTTGCGATATTAGAGAGAAAAAAAATTGACTTATTAAAAATGCAAAAGCTCGTTCAGAAAAATTACCTTTCGAGCGATCAAATATATATTGGTGCTTAACAAAAACGAAAGAAGTGATAAATTAAACTAGCAGGAATAATATTTTCCCAGTTTATATCTGATTGGCTAGACAATACGAATTTATATACTTGGAACGAATTTATTTTTCAGTGTATATGCTTTATTCACTAATTTTTATTTTAATATGTTAGCTTCATGTCAATTATGGCGATTTTCGTCAATATTACACATTATACAATTGTCAAAAGATTTATCATAATCGAAAAATGATTGAAAATCATATGAATTATTAATAATAAATTAATGGAAAAATCAATCAAATAGAATTGATATAATAAATATGGTAATACTTTGAACAAATTAATCCAAAGTGTATAAGTAATGTCAATTAATTTTGTCCTAAAAATATTAATCATCTATTATTCTTACAACCATTTAAATATATATTCATTTATATATAATTTATATAATCGTATATTAAATTTGAAAGTTAAATTTTGCTTAAAATTATATATATATATATATATATATATATATATATAATATCCGATTAATTAATATCAGCATAATTGCGAATAAAGTAATTTTTTATATAAATTATAAGAATTTTATTTTAGATTAATTTTGTCCTAAAAATATTAATCATCTATTATTCTTACAACCATTTAAATATATATTCATTTATATATAATTTATATAATCGTATATTAAATTTGAAAGTTAAATTTTGCTTAAAATTATATATATATATATATATATATATATATATATATATATATATATATATATATATTGTTAACGTGCGCAGACAAAGTCTTAAAAAAATATATAATTTTAGTTAAAATTTTTGAAAAAATTGACAAACCGTCAAGTTAAGCATCTGTCTATATCATAACTATGTATTGAAGAAAAAGAAACAGCGAAGGAGATTTTTTGATTTTTTTTTTTTTTTTTTTTTTAAGCATTTTCGTTATGACGTATGTAGTATAAGAATCCTTAATTGATGGGAAATTAATTTTTGGGCCTGGAATGTAAAAAGGATAAGCGGAGTGTAATGGAAGTAGCGCTAGAATTGTGCGCTAAACTCCGTGGATTAGGTGAAGTGAGTTTGTGACGTGGAGAGTCTTGGACAAAGGAAATGACAGGAACCGCGGGCAAAGCTGTGCTCGCAAGAAGAATGGGAATTTTAGGAAAGGCAATGTTTGTCGAAAAAATTCAATATACAGGCGGCTGTAAGTGAATGGATCTCTGCATCGGTCTGGAAAGGCAGAGATTGTTTCGCACCGGCAAGAAGAAGACCCGAGCAAGGCTGCAGAAAAAGGAGCTAGGTAAATGAATAGATAGGTAGAATGTGAGCGAGAGAGAAGTGGGAAAGTGCTAGAGGAAAAACGTCGCGGAATACGGCGTGGAGCACTGATATTATTCTTCGGTCTTCCTCGCGCCTAACTCGACGCCATCCACGAGCATTATTAGTTCTAGCGTTTTAGCATACATGAAATATTGATGTTACAGTCTCATACTCTGCGTCTCGCTATTCGTCAGAGAGGAAGAGCAACAGATATTGTTAGTGTTGTCTCTGCGACTGACTGTATACGTGTTACACTGTTTTGGAGTGTGCGTGATTGTGCGCGTGACTGTTGCGTGAAAAGGTGCATGGGTGGGTATTTATATATATATATATATATATATATATATATATATA
>NW_011948432.1:2722121-2740238 GCF_000503995.2 Ceratosolen solmsi marchali
AATGCGAGAAAAATCTCATTTGGTGAAATCTGCGTATTTTTGGCTCAATGTGTTATTCTATAATATGCATAAAACTATGTTTATGAAATTATCAACTGTTTGTTCCCTTTATTTTGTTTTACGAATCCAAATACATAATTAATATGTCGCATTAAATCATATGAAAAGTGATTCCATGATAAAACTAAATAAAATTCATAAAACACATAAAAATAAATGAAAATAAATAAAAATATGTAGACAATGTAGTTATGTGATAAAAAAAAAAAAAAAAAAAAAAAAAAAAAAAAATAATTAAAATAAATATAAAGCTTTTTGATGGGAGAAAAATATAATATTTAACAATACAAAGATTTCGTGCTAAAATTTTTTTGACAATATTTCACAGCATCGATAGAGATATTAATCTAAGAAACCATTAAAGTTTTGATTAATTATATGCTAAGATATTTCGTAAAAGATTAAGTAATTTACTGCTGTAGGAAAATTTAACATAATTCAAAAATAAATAAAATTTTAATTTTTATATTTATCAAAATTATTTGATTACATTTGGAATTTGACTTTGGAAATAATATGACAATAAAAAAAAATAAATATAAAAACTATAAATTTACATTTTTATAAATATATAAACAAAATTTATAAAAATAACAATATATATATATATAAATAATATATGCAAAAACAGAAGAAAAATCTAATTGCAGATTCATAAAAAATAAAACAATTTAAAAGTTAATATTTATGAAAAGTTAAACAATGAGTATATATAGTTTGTTTATTTAAACAAATATGATTATTCAGGATGAAAATAAGATGAAAAGAAAAACTATATCTATTATGAAAACAATTGTGGAATTGACAAATTTGAATAATTAATTTAATCTATTCAAATATTAACGAAATTTTACTTTTTAATTCTAAATTAAAATTCTTATAATTTATATAAAAAATTACTTTATTCGCAATTATGCTGATATTAATTAATCGGATATTATATATATATATATATATATATATATATATAATTTTAAGCAAAATTTAACTTTCAAATTTAATATACGATTATATAAATTATATATAAATGAATATATATATATATATATATATATATATAATTTTTATATAGATAATATAAATTAGTTTATTGCAATTGTTAGCAAGATTATAAATTATAAAATCTAGCAACTTATTAATATAAGTCTGATTGTAATAAAATAATCAATATAAATATAATGCCAAAAGTTCAATAGATTGCATAAAGTATGAGTTGCTCTTTACATTAAACTTTCTATTTAAATTGTTATTTAAGTTTAACTAATGCTTGTCATATTAATTTAAAGTACTTCGAGTAAAGGAAAAAAATTTTTTTTTCTACAAATCAATTATATGGGAGTATTATTAGACTAAGCAAAAATTTCTGAAAAATTGTTGAAAAATGTCTGGTATAATATATAGTTTGATATAAAATGATCATGGGACGCTATGTTAACAGTAATTTATTTAAATACTTTACATTTTCAAGTTTAGCGATCGCTAAAAATAAAATGTCTTGTAACTATTATATAAAAGAAAACCATTTAATACAATAAATTATTTTACATTTGGGTTTATTCTCGTTATGTGAACAAACAAAATAAATATTAAAAAAAATTGGAACAAAATCATATCGATTGATTTTTATAACAATAATTGTATAAAAGAATTGTATAATTGCTATGTTTATGCAGGATCAATAACTTATGAAGCTCTTTGATGATATAATGGGATAATAATAAAATGGAAGAGATAACTTTTAAGAGATTCATTTTTCATTGCTCTATAATATATTTAATACGTCGAAATAGATTATTCATTGAATATTGATTGAATGAATGCTGGTATTGATATTTTATGTAAATTTAAAGGAAGATTAGTTACAAACGAGCTTAGTTAACAATATTTACAAAAGTATAATGAAACCTTTGCACCGGTTGTGTGAATCCTAACTTTTCGACGGCTAATTGCCTTTGTAAATCAACATAATTTGTTAATTTGTCAAATGGTTGTAAAAACAGCTTTTCCAAATGGTGCGCTATAAGAGGATATTTATAGTCGCATAGCAGAAGGTATTGAAGCGCAAGAGAATCACATTCGTAATTAAATAGATTATTTTATTACACGTTATTTATACAAAAGACAATTTAGACTAAAATGTAAGATTTTCGTATTTAAAGTAATTTTTAATAACGTATTCGTTAAGCGAGGGAAAGGAATGTGAAAAAATTATAGAATTTTTTTAAATTAATAGACCATTTTTGCAGTCAGATCTTGCTAATTTTCAATATACAGAAGAAAACTTAAATTTACATTACAAAATTCTAAGTCCTTTTATTTTTCTTACTTGCCTTCATTTCCTATAAAATTAATACTTTACTTTCTCATTTTAGCTGCTATAGCAAAAAATATGGCCATATTTTCATAATTCGTTGCACAATATGTAACAGCTGCTCTGTCGCTTTTATTACATCTTCATTCTTATTAGCGAGTAGGAAATGTTTATGAATTTTCTCTTAAATTTGCATCTAGCAAATAATATTTACAGCTAAGGCTTTGACAATGAAGTAGTGTAATTATGTAATTGTGTACTTTAAAGAATGTTTTAAGACATAATATCGTGGATGATTTTTCATCGACATTTAAAATCTTCGTAAGTAAAAGTCACGATATATATTAAAATTGTAATTAAACATTTTTTGAAAATGTAATAACATCATTTACTTTTACATTGAAAAACGAAATAATTTATTGCTGAAAAAAAAATAAAAATTTTTTCGAAACAATGCTGAAAAGAATGTGATAAAAGAAAAATACAAAACAGCCCACATTTCGTTTTCCACGAAACTTCTCACTCTACGTTTCATCGACGTGTTTCTCTTATGCAAGACTTAGATTTCAGTATTTTAACAAGTTGTAAGTATTTAAAAGTTTTGATCCAGTAACTGGAGTGATAATTTTTAATTTAAGCGATTTAAGCGTTTTTATAATTTCGCATTTCCACGGCTTCATGTTTAATTGACCGCGATGCTGCCAATTTCGTCACTACGAATAGAAATTACTTTAGCTCAAGACTTTTGGAATCATATATATATATATATATATATATATATATATACTCTTTAGTATTTTGAGTAACCGTATATACTCTTATTTTGTCAAAGCTGATCTATCAAGATACATACGACAGGGATAGGCAGATCTCTCGAGGGATATTTTTTATCCTTTCGCTTTTATCATGTCCCGTGATGAAGAAAGTAATGACTTGTAAACTTATGGCATTCAGAGATATTTATATGGATAAATGTCGATTAGTAAGTGTCGTTAAGGTATAATTTTTACTAATTTTATCACTTACCCTTCTTCTTATCGTTATGTATGGTTAAAGAGCTCGGGTTGCCGTATACGGAATTGTTTAATTCCGCCGAGGATTCCCATTCTAAATAATAAATAGAAAGATTATTTAATTTCTTAAATGCTAATATGATGATATAATTACTTAACAATATTTTTAAAATAAATCAAGAGCAATGATTATAGCCTAAATCATTATATCATCTATGCAAATATAATATATAATTCTTTTACGTATGATGATTGCAGCACAAAATTATTGCAGCTACATTAAGATTTAAATATTTGTATGGTATACAATAATGGCAATTAGCATTCAATTTATGTACTTTAGATGCTACAATCGTCTTTAATATTTCATGATTTAAATTAATATACTGTGCAATATATCATATATATTTATATAAATATTATAAAATTTATTAACATACACTTTTCATCTTTAATATATGAGAAGTTTACCGACTACCTGCATTGTTATGTAGGATTAAATTACAGTTTTTAGATAATAATTGGAGGATAATATATGGTTTCGCATGTAGATATTGATTTTTGGTAAAATACAAAATATGAGTACATTTTTTTTCCCTTTAATTTCGTATCATGGAAATTGCGTTTTCATTCATCAATAATTTAAAATACTATGGCATTAAAACTTTCATATACGTAAATGATTCTTTGAAGCCAAATAGCTATTGAAAATTATCAAATTTGATTTTTAATTCAATAATAGAACCTATGAAAGCGTAATTTCAGAATTTACCAATAGAAAAAAAAAAGAAAAAGAAAAAATAGAATAAAAAACGGGAAAAGAAAATCCATCTACAAAAAGTCATTTAATTTTGTTGGGAATCCTGCATTTAAATTGTTAAAAAAAAAAAAAAAAAAAAAAAAAAAAAAAAAAAAAAAAAAAAAAAAAAAAAAAAAAGAAAAAAAGAAAAAAAAGAAAAAAAAGAAAAAAAAAAGTATAATAAAAAACTAACTCGAAATTATTCATGCAATATATAGTTGGCTCAAAATTAAAAATATTTTTCCGTTTGAATGGAGCAAGATGCTACATTAAAATGAAATCTCCCTATTGAGAATTGAGAACAATTGTTTGGCCCTTTTTACGCTAGCTTTTTCGATCATGTATTTTATTTTTCTTTACCGTGGAACAATTATTTATGAATCCAGGAAGTATTTATCGTGCATTATCGCGCGCGAATTGTTTTAGTAAATATTTGCAAAGTATTCCTGAGTCTAGTGATTTTAATTAGTAGGATGGATCATGTATAATCGTCGCGACTCTCTTGCAATCAATATGAAGGGGAAGCGATTCGAATGCACTGAAACAATATAATTGTCTTTAATTAATATGTTTGTATTATACGTTGCAATAAATCTCGAGTGAAATGCTATCAAATATAACTTTATAAGGCTGTTTAAATGGCTCGTAAACTACATCATAATATGCACAGCGAATAAATCATTTTTATTACTCGATACAGTTTTGTCAGAATTACCAAAGCCATTATATTATTATCTGCGTATAAAAGTGCGTGGCCGTTCGATTCAATGGCTTGGCGCAATATCGAGCAAGTGAAAGTGAATCGGGGGGAGAGCGTGGCTCGGACATTGGCTTTAGAAAAACGAGAAACGATCATTGTAAATCAATAATAAGTGTGGCGTAATGGGTGTGGGGGCGCGCGCCTAACGCCACGCCACGCCACGACAATGCCCATTGGAAATGAATTCGTGTTAGCTTACCTTTGTTGGGAAGCTCCGTCGTTACGGGATTCGGGCTGGTACTCGGCGGAGTTGATTCTGCAACAAACGAAGAGCGGGCAAGTTTTTTATTTTTAATTAAACTTTGGTCTCCGGTAATGTGCATATACCGGCCGGGTGGATGGAGAGGAGTGGGGGGGGGGCGTATACGTGCCACCTCGTTATTCTAAGGGACGGCGGAGTGCCTGGATGGATGAGCAAGAAACCGAGAGCAGAGATGCCGTGGAGTCGGTGACGAAGGTGGCGTTGTTGTTGGGGGAAGGTGGGTAGGTGATAGAGGTGTTGTGTCGAGGTGGGGGATGGCGCCGAGCGAAGAAACTCAAGCGTAAACTTATGCGGCTAACTTGTTTACTTGTGCGCTCGCCCACGCATACGCTCTCCCCTACAATACGCATGGGTATGGCGCTGATTTGCATACGTATATCATGGGACGCACTTATTTATGGGATTGCGAGACAAGTGAAACTGGCGAGGCTGCGCGAGCACTTGTTTATCTTTACATACATTTTCCAGGCATCGTTATGATACGCGCGCGCGCGCGCGCGAATTAGCGCTTTAATAACTTATTTTAAATGGCCATGTGCGACTCTTGAAATAAGATAATTCTACGAGTGTATTGTGATAGGAGAGCTGTGTTTGATTGTAAGCGAGACGTTTCAGAAAGTGATTTGTTTGTTGCGTTCGCTCGACCTGGCATTTAATTTTGTCCACGATAATTTGAAATAATTACAGCGGCTTGAACGTTATGAACGTTCGTTAAATAAAGCTTACTCAGCTGCCGCTCGGGATATATGCTTACGAAATTCTATTCGATTTTTAAAAGTTACCTCAATGCTTGAGACGAAGAAATAATTTTAATTCCATATTGCCACACCACGCGTATAGCTTCCAATGGTTAAATATTCATTAGGAAGTTAATCTACGCGTTCTACGCGAAGTTTTATTACGGAAAATTACGAAACTTCGTTTAAAATCTCTAATTATCTTGATATAAATTATTTTTTCACCAAAGTCCCTAATCTCGTACAAATGACCCGGTTTTTTTCAGTTAAAAAAAAATATTCTCCTCACAATTTCATTATTGCGCAGATTTATCATAATAATCATTGCTTATTGGCTTTAATAAGTATTAGTCAACGGGGACTCGATACATTTGCACATTCTCGCTACTCGACTGCTCCACCGATTTTCATGGTGAAATATTTCCCTCTGATCGAAACTCTTTCTTCCTTTCCTTTCCAGCTTTATTAATCCTAACTAAAGGATAACATCGAATATCGGATTATTACTTGCATCAAATCCCTATCATTATTGATTATGATTGTCCCTCCTCTCGTATTTGGCGACTGTTTGCACGAATTAAAAATTACTAATTCGGTAATTTTATTTTAACCAGTGAAAGCCACTCGTCCGTAATATTCGTTTCTATTATTTGGACATTTTAATATGTAAACAAACGCGTGTTTGCGTATTCAGATGAAGATTACATTCTTGATTTACATAATAATTTCAAAATATATTTCTTCTCGATCCTCAGAATTTTTCTTCTCATTTCCCTCTCGCTCTCATACTTTATCCTCGAATTACAGATCATTATGATTACAATTAATAGCAATGAGAACTCGCTATTCGTTAACTGGTTTATGCGAGGGTGACATTGACTGTAGCAGCCAAGCATTCACCATTATTTTTTCAATACGCACGCTTGGCGTATAGGACGCGAGGCTCTTACGAGAAATTCCAGCGATCAAGTGGAGAAGCCTAGGCCGGAGTCCAGCCGTTTCCAGGTTCAAGGTACCACGGTTATATAATACGGTTGGCGCGCGCCACCTGTTATTAAGTCAGAGCCAACAATGTATTAGCTACTCGCGGGCACGAAATCTAGCGGTTCCCAACATGGGTGTGTATACATCCGCCAGATTTATATTTTACTGAAAATGTGCGCTTGGTTCTCCACCGCCATTACATAATAGAATAATTATTGTTAATCTCTCGGTGCCGGTGCGCCTATCAATTTTAAGCGACGGGGGAGAAAGAATTGGAGGATTTCATTATTTAGGAGTATAATTTTTACGGGACAGGATGTCGGACGTAACGAGCATACGGACGACCGCCCCCCTCCCCCCTCCCCCCCTCTTGCATGATGCTGACCGACATGTCTCTGCTACACTAAGGGTATGGAGCATTTAGTCAATTCTAGTATAGTAAAATGTGCTCGGCGTTAATGGACTAATGAAAACGCAGCTTCCCTATTGCGCAATTATTATCAATGAAAAATTATTCCCTCATCAGATGATAAATAAACAGCGCTGACTTGTAATCATTTTTTGATACTTATCGGGTCTTTCCTTATAAAATTTAATCGATTTCTCAGATTCATTTATTACATGTTATTAATGTTTCCGCATAAAGCTACATAAAGCTACACGAATTTATCGCTTAAGTAAATAGTTAAATTTGATTACAGCGTAGTTGACGGGATTAATTATTTTCTTTTATTTAAATATAACTGTTTGAATAAGTTGAAATTACATCTTACAACATAATGAGACAAGAGAAACACATCTCTAGTTCGTAATAAATAGTCGTCGCATCGTACTTGCAACTGTCGAAATCGTTATATCAATTTATTGATTATCATCGTATTAATGCAGTTATTGCAGTCTAATTATAATACTGCAAATATAGAAGGAAATACGTTTTATTTGCAAGAATAAATTACTGAATTAATTTTCTTCTATAAATCAATGCTAGTAATTTATTTTTCATGACAAAATATCATATTGACTTATGTTCCACACGTTCATTATTTACTTTTTTTTTTTTCGTTTTTTTTTTTTCTGTCAGCAATGTCAAATTCAAATGTTATACACAACAATCAACCGACGACGATAGAATTAATGTTTTGATTTACAACGAACAATTTCATCACTTTTTCGATAACTATACTTTTCATACATGAAAATTTATAGCTAATTAATGTTTTTATCATGTTTTTAAATAAAAAAACTATATATATATATATATATATATTTGTATTTTAAACGAAATTATTAATAAATAATGTTATTAAGTAAAAATTCATTTTAAATTTTATAATATATTCTCATACAAAAAAAAAAATAACAATTCTAACGCTAAATATACGATTAATATAACAAAAATAAATAACAAAAATAAAATTATTATTATATATGAGTAATCAATTTTATCCATTATTAAATGTATCAATGCAATTTTAATATCGATTAAATTTTAAATTTTATAAATACGAAGGTAATTTAGTATTCCAAACATATATAATTATAGAGAGTGTTTAGTCATAACAGCATTCCAAACACACGGAAATCAAGATATAGATGATATACAATTTTAATGTTGACTTTCATTATTTATAAATACAAATAAAAACATGAATTCTCAGCGAGTGGTTCATTATGCAACGATTTCAGAACGCTGAGCACGACGGACAATGGGATAGAGCTCGACCAGTTTTCAACACTTTCTATCACCTCTGGATGTTTTTAAAAATAAATTTAAACTCATGCAACTCATCCATTCGATATTAATTATCATAGCAGAAGCTATATTTTTATTAAGAAAATAAACAAAATTTTTATCCATGTTAGGCTTCGGAAATTCAATGCACAAATACGATATACAACTAAAATAAATATTATTAATAATGTGAACGTACGTGCAGGGCTAATGTGGAAAATTTTTTATTTTCCATTTAGAATTATTATCATACATATATTAAACTAAAATTTTATTATTATAAATTTTTATAATAAATTTTTCATATACATTAATACGAAAGAAATTCATTCCAAATATTTGTCACTTGCTATTATTTATTTAATTAGTTTTTATAACACAACTGATGCATCACTATAATAGCTTTATCTTATTAATTTATAATAAACTATGAATACAATATTAGTAAATTAATAAATTTAGCAATTTGAAATATTCACGACACATAATCAATTTATAATCATCATTGACAATATGGTTTAATAAATAATTTCGAGCTTCAGCTGTATTTACAAAACTCTCTCAACTTGATTTATGAAAAATAAATATAATTATCAACCATGTGATTAAGTCTTTGAAAATAAATTAAGCTCATAAAAATGAATACATAATATTACTATATACTGATTTCGATACTGATAACCTAATTTAAAATATTCGTTTTAATTTATATGCTTTCTGTTCCGTAATTACAGAAAACTTCATTTGTTCTTAATATTTTTATTAAACGTAATGACAAATGTATATGCGAGAAGTAGTGGAAATAAATAAACAATAAGTATAAGTATAAAATGTTTATTATTATGCATTATAGTTCAATTTTTTTTTCTTATTCACTTCAAGCAGTTTGGTTTTAAATTTAAACATTTCACAAATTTTTTAATACATTTATGATGTCACGTTTGAAATATTTATACAAATGAATAACATAATTACTATTGTACTCTATAATTATTCATTTTCATTTGTGATGGAAATGATAAGACATTAAAGTGTATTTATATAATTCAACAGTCTATTATATTTTATAATTAGGAATTTAACGCTTAATTAACGCTAACTGACTCTGCGAGGTAATAATAATACAATTTCTGAATAATATTTTCAATTTTTTCTTTCAATTTTGTTTCCTCGTGCATATAACGAGCACATAATAATCAGGACAAAATGATTAAAAATAACCAATTTCTCGTCCCTTTCCCGTAATTAATATTTAAATTTCAGTCATTTGTCATTCTTTTTCCCCCATAATTGTAATTAGTCAAGAGGCATTCTTACAAAAAATTTATCTGCTTCAAATAATGTGTAGCTGTTTAATGTCCTTTATGAATTAACGGAGATTAATATATTTTTTTATTTCCAATTCTACAAACAGGCTTATCAATGAAAAACATATAAATGCCCGATGATGACAACTATATTTAGAAAGTTTATTCGAAATTGTAAGTTCTTATAGAATTGCCCAATAAATTATAAACGTGCACATTCACATCTCATCGTTATTAATGTACGTTGTGTTGAATCAACGGGGTCGAGAATGTCATTTAGATGCGCGCAAATTGATCAGATCTTGGAGAGATGGAGAGAGATAGCATGAATGACCGAGAGATGGTATGTGAGAGGCAGGGGAGGGGCAGGGGAGGGGCGAGAACACTACTAGAAAGCTATGAATGTCCTCTGGGGGGCTATGATCGATCTCCAATGAATGGCCCCCCTGATATTATCATTGTCGAGTTACTTACGACCAAGAGGTTATGGTAGTTATTGCAACTGAAGTTTAGCGGCAATAGACGCGGGCACTTTAGCCTTTAAGGCAGGAGGGGCGAGAGGTGGAGAATTGCTGAAAAATTTTTTGCACATAAGAATGAAGGGGTAAAGCTGATTATTCGGCTCGTGGATAAAAATACGACAAAAGTCAGGGTAATCATTAATCACTTTAGCCGCGTCGTCCGTGGAATCTTAAGAGATAGACGCTCGAAAGCCATTTCACCTTACGGCGTAAAATCGAATGGCCGTGAGTGGCGGTGAGTTACGTGGACGGGAGGTGAGGGGGTAATTCGAGACAAAGGCCGCGACGGGAGTGTGAAAAGAGAGTGGAGTTAGCGTTTTATAAGCGTGCCAGCTTGAGTGTCATAAAAAAGGGCGCAAGAGGTAGTCACGGAGGGTGTAGTTAGATGGCAACTTTTCACTTTTGATTTATCGCGCCAACTTTTAATTCGCGCGCTTTCTCTCTCTATTTATTTCTCTCGTTAGTTTTACCCTTGCCTATAGGTACAAGGGACTCTCCGTCTTCGCATGGAGTACGGGAGCACGAGGATATATTAAAACCCGTTGTCCTGGTCATTTAACTTTTTCAGCTGATTGATGATTGGCGCCCGTAACTTGACTCGCCGTCGCGGCGATCAATTGTCCCGTAACCTCGATCCTGATATTCGTGAAAGCTGTTCGCTTATTAAGTCATGGGCGAGGGCATAAAATCGGAAAATCAAGGTTCGCGTTCGACATTCGGCATTTTATACAACTTTTCACGACTGGGATGAGTAAGAAGACCTGACCAAAAGTACGAATAATTTAGCGCGCGATCGTTTGGCGAAATCGGATTGCATTAGATTTTCTTTGCTCTGGTACATTTATCTTCGAATTGAAAAAAAAAATAGATGTTTTAGAAGAATCAGCAGTGATGGCCAATTGGCTTGAAATATTTTATTGAAAATTATTATTACTTATAATAATTACATTGATATTAAATACTAGTTGATTAAAGTGCATGATCGTATCAAGATAAATCGCATCAACATATTCATGATAATTAATGAAAAACATAATGAAATTGTCTGTAGCTTATTAAGCTTAAAGTATTTTATATTACTATTTTCTATTACTAAATCAACAATATCATTCAATTAACGTCTAATAATTTTATCATAATAGAGAAGAAAATTTTTCATTACCATTTATCAAGTAATAATATAACGATGTATTTCTATGTGTTAATTCCACAGAGGTAACATAAAATTTTTGACTTATCTGATTCGTACATAATGAAGATTAAATTATTTTTCTAATAAGGAAAATTATACATTTATTTAATACAATATGAATAAAATAACTGTGCGAGAACTTTCTCTAATTTATTCGGCAATTTGAGATTTTTTACTTTATTCTTATTATTTTCATTCATTTAACACAAAAACACTTACTCAATTATTATTTAAGATATTTATCAATTGGTTCATTGATTATTTCTGTATGTTATTGTTATTCGATTAATAGAATGTAGCATTTTTACAATTAACTTGTAGCCCAATGGTTGGATTATAATTTTATTTATAATTTCAAAATAACTTGAATAGTCGTAAGTATATTAAGTAAAAACGTTTCTATTTTCCTCTTTATGCAACACAATAAAAAGTAACTAATAAGATTTAGTCTTTATTTCTATCATCCTTTATGCATAAAAATTACATATCGGTATTTATAGCTTTGCTGTCATTAATAGAAATGATTATATATATTTTGCTTAAAATATTTTAAGAAACTATAGTTAAATTGGCAAAAAGCTATCAGAGATCTTAGGTTGAATAAATCAAATGAAAATCTCTTATAAGTTGATTTTAGGTTCCGTTTTGAAGTTGCTTCACGAAAATGAAAAGATGAAAAGTTTTGAAGAAAAAACGAGTTTCAAGTTTTTATTTATAATGTAAAGAATACGCATGGTACTTCACTTTTTTATTACAAAATCAACACTTTAAAAATTTTCAATTTAACTTCGACAGCGCTGACTATACTTGAAAAGAATTTTGCCTTTGAAAAATGTAATTAATCGATCTAGCAACAAAATTTTATATATATATAATTTTAATAAGAGATAAATCCAATAGTTTTTAATTTGAGGTAATCTCATCTTAAATTTCTAAGAGTTATAGTTTTATATATATATATATATATATATATATTAGTTATAGTATATGTATTTCAATAATATATTAATATTTAGAAAGTGATTTATGATTCTTCAAGTTGTTATATTGCAAACTATGTAATTTTTAAAATTCACTTTTGACATATTTTTTTTTTTCAATCATTATACAAAAAAAATACGATATAATTCAATCGATAGTTCTCTTTTTTTATATTGATATTATTCTTTTTAAAACAAATTATTCCATATAATAGTAGAAATTCTCCATTTGTTGTATCTTACCTTACTGGTAGTATATCTAAAAGACTCCTAAACATTAAAAAAAAAAAAAAAAAAAAAAAAAAGTGAGTAATGGGAGAAAAGATTTATATATACAAATATCCTATTTATTTATAAGTCATTAATCTTTAAATTATGAAAAATCAGTGTATAAAGAATGCAATAATTATTTTATAATCCGATTAATACGTACGAAAAATTTAGTAGGTAATAATTACTAGTGACAGATTTTGAATGAAGTTTATCGGTGGCACAATTCCCAACAACTTGTTGATAAATTGATCAAGACGAAAATGGGAGATGCTAACTTGCTGAGACGAACAACCAGAGAGAGAGAGAGAGAGAGAGAGAGAGAGAGAGAGAGAGAGAGAGACAGAGCGTGAAACAGATAGAGGATCATTTATGTTGTAAGGGCAAACTTACAAACAAATTTTCCGGGCCATGCAAATCTGATTAACCACGACGATGGGCGGTTGTTGTAGTCAAGTGGCAATTCCCAAACGTATGGTTCGTCGCGAATGGAAGTTACATGCCACAACGAGAAGATAATTGTCTGCGTTGTTAAGTTGCTCTCTATCTTCAATTCCATTCAACAACAATTTTCCATCTACTTTTTCTCTTTTAATCAGGCAGTTCCTTCGTGTGGCCGCTAGAACTTATGTAAAACCTCGTGGAGCTCATCCAGCGAAAGCGGCCTCTCTAATATTTTTACAATTTCAAGGCCTAATTAATTAACTGCGTGTTTATTTATTATATAATAATTAACGATCCAGGGGCTTGGCAATTTGATGTGATTTTTAATGATATTACTTGTCAAATTTTAATTTTAAAATTTTATTTTAATGAGCCGCATGAAATTTATAATAAATGTATGATTGAGCTGTTATTATGGATAAAGGTTGGCTTTATCGTAAAATCTATAATTTGAAATGCAGAGATGAAAGTTGAATTGTGCAGAAATATTTCTGAATAAAAAAAAAATGTTATCCCAAGATATATCGTCTTTATAAGTTCGCCTTTTCTATCAAACTTTATTATATATATTCATTTGTATCTTGAAATTTAAAATTTTCTTCGAATACCATAAGATTTGAAAACGTTCTTTTTCCTTTATTAAACTATAATATTTAAAATTGAAAAAGAATTAAAAGTTATGGTATGTTTTTTTCTCGATGTATTACGAAAATTCATTGACTAAAAGTAAAGGATCTGACTTACATAGTCATATTATTATATCAATAAATTATTATAATTGTCAATATTATAGATTATGATGTGATCGTATAGATAGATTACTTTAAGCTGCATTTTAATACGTTAAGTTTAAATTACAGTCATTGCAATTTTTATTTTTTATGCTCAAATCTTATGAATGTAATTTCTCCCACATTCTTTAGACAATGATATTAATGATTTGTTTAAATATTTATTTCTATTAAATGTTTTTCCCGTCATTGTTTTTACTATATTTCAAGTTCTTCCAGCTCTGCAGTATTTCAATGTGCATTTGTGTTATATCATTGCAGTGATGATAATATTGCATACTCTAATGGTTTTCCGTGACAATTTCACTCCTGCGCTAGGCTGGGGGCTACTGGCCGTTTTCTTTCTTTATATCGTTTTTCTCTTTTTCTCTCACCCTTCGGACTGTCTCACTCAACTTAACTTTATTTTCAACTACGTGATAAGCTATTTCGAGGAAGAATTTATCTGATGTGCTCTCTGCAACTTGGCGATCCACTTGCTCTTTGTACTACTATTATGCAATTTTCTCCTCTCCCATGAAGAATATGAATATTTCATGAATTTTGGCGGAATTTTAAGTAATCCGTTTATTATTATATTGTACACTATATCATTCCAATGAATCTGAAAGATCTTACATCTCGTACTTTTCAAAGAATTCCTTGATTTATTATTAAGTCTGATGGATCGCAAGTCGTGCATAAAAGCGAGATTTTTTTTTATTATGAATTTTAATTCATTCAAGCTAATGAATGTTTCATTTTTGTGTAATGCTGCGTTGTCAATAAAGTTTTTTAAGATTTTACTAATGAACTCGTACTAAAATTATTTAGAATATAAATAAATGTAATGTCATCCGAATTATCCTATCTAAAGGCTCGCATAATTAATATTTCAATATTCCAATATGATAATTCCGATATTAATTTTTCTCTTATTAGACAGAACTTACGAATAAGCCTTTTTTCAATTATCTTGATTTATCGATAATTATTTTACGGATGATATAATAATAGTTAACAATGAATAATACAATATTATTGAATAAATAACAAATAATATAATAATAATAATTTAATAAAAATTACATGAGAAAATAATTTCAATTGTTTTATTTACAAATGCTGAATATTATTAAAATTTAATATTAGCTTCAATTTAATTTAATGTAGATTTTTTTTTCTTTATTTTATCACGACCATGTCAATTGATATAATTAAAAAAGTAAAAATACATATAAAAAACGTAAAGACCGAGGAATTATGCGAATTTTGCGCGAGGCACAATCGTAACAAACTACTAATAATCAAAAAAATGAATATTAATTATCCATATATCTTTTAATTAATATTGATTTCGGTAGTTAATTAATAATGCATTTTTCTTAGTTCACATGCTAATTCTGTGAAATGATATATTTGTAAATATATAAATAGCTCCATATAAATGTAAAATAATTTCGAGATGCATGGAGTGATTTTTGAAATTGACAGTGTCAAATTGAATATCGAATAATGTCATGATAAAACATCAAATAAATTTTAAAATTATATAGTGTATTTATTATTCATGATTTTTCCATTCTTTATCTATGTGTTAACATTTGTTTTTTTTTTTTTTTTTTTTTTTTTTTTTTTTTTTATTAGATATTAGATATGAAATTACCAATTATTATTGTGCTATGAAAATATCTGTATCTGCAAAAGTGATTTGTAAAATGAATTTTCAAAAATTTGATGAAATTTGTTTATTTGATGAAATTGATATTAACGAAGCATTATTATTGTTTTCGTTTTAATTATTTTATTGGATTCTTTGTATAAATGAAAATTACATTGAAGTTGTAAAGGAATTGGTATTAATGCTGCAATTATTATTAACGTATACTCTCTCATCGAAATTTCGATTAAAATTTTATATAAAATTTATATAAAAAATATTCCTACATTATTGTACTTATTGTTCCGTATTTCAGTCAGATAATTCAATTCCCATTTTCATTTATTATATCATTTTGATGCACTTTTAAACGTATGTCGTATTAAACAAATCCTGGGAAAGGATGGAGGGGAGATGTAATCGACGTGGAAGATTCTAGGCAAAGGCAGAAAGTTCTGTATTGTCAGGTAACTCGATTGAATGTATTGAACGAGAACAACAGAGTTCAATTCTCAACTCATATGCTGCGAGAGAATACAAAAGATCTTCCTTTAAACGAACCATCAACTTTCTCATCTCTTTACGTAAAACAATAAATTATTTGCTTTATATATATATATTACGCTGTGTAAAGACACGCTTGCATAATGATCATTCCTCTACCCAATAATTATTAATGCTTCTGTAGCTTTATAAGAGCTCAATAAATGCCGAATAATGTTTAAATAATCTACAAAAATAATTTGCATTAGATAAATTAGTATCGACGATACGAGCTACAAGAATGTTTTGAAGTGAAGGGTGCCTTTGAGAATCGGATAACTCGTATTTTTGAATAATGTCGTTCGTTATTTCAGTCCACTTCGCACTCAACAAGCAGCCCTTTTCAAATAGATATATCGTAGGTAAATTTTAGCAAACAGCGCGCAGAAATTGGCTAAAGTACATTGACCATCTTTGGAGGAGCTCGGAAAATGTCTATTTCCAAGCAGTCGGCTGGGCGATACATTTGAAAAGTGAGTTGACGAATGCCGAAGGGCCGTCCTTTTGCTCAGGTCAGCGATAATTTCATATGCATGACAGATAGTTTGCGGAAACGCGATGAAAAGAAGGTAGGATGGCGGCTGGCCGGGAATGGGGAGGTCGAGGCGGCGATGATGGTAGGGGAGCCGAAGGGAATGACAGTTAGAGGTTATGCGACGTTGTCCGAAGCATATAGCGGTCCTTCTCCTCGAGTTCTTTTTCAAGGAGCAACGAGGGGAGGCCCAAATTAGTATGCGGCGGCTGTCACACCTCCGCGCCGCTAGTTCCGCGGAATATTCCGGCCCGCGCGCAGCCAGACCGTTAATTTTCCATCTCGTGACTCCAATCAATCTTGCGGCACGTCAGCGGCTCCATCTTTCTCCCTTTTTGTCTTTCGCCCTTTCCATAAACCTTCTTTACCTCTCGCTCCTCCGCTACCAACGTACCATGCTACCAGCAACCATTCTTCATCGTCTGCCTCTTTTATTCTTCTTCTTCTTCTTCTTCTTCTTCTTCTTCTTCTTCTTCTTCTTCTTCTTCTTCTTCTTTCATGCTTTTTTTCTTCCAGGACGTACATGTACATAGAAATATAATTCTCTATCTCTTTCTCGCACAAGTGCCCAATTTAAATGAATCTCGATACTATTATCAAGTCCATTTTTATTCGATTTCTTTGTTTTTGCATTTGTTGCTACGGTTGCATGGGCAGAGATCAATTGATCATTTATCAGTAAGCGATCATCGTTGAAAGCACGAGTGATGTACGTCGAAAGCGTGGCGCTTGACTTTTAAAATCTTTTTAATAGACCCAACGGCGTTCATCCCGCTAATTTGATTACACTCGGGCACCCACGGACGATTCTTGTTTGTATACCAAAATCATCATCATCATCATGTTAATGAAATTTGATAATTGATGAAATATATTCTATTTTTAATAACTCTTGTTCGAAACTGTTATTTAAATTAATACTGGAGTTATCAATAAAATATGATTAGTATTATTTTACTTTGGATTTTCCTTCACTTTTTACCGTTGATTAAAATTGCATTTGCATTTTAAACTCCTAACTGCGCGAAACAATGAAATTTTATATATAATAAACAGAGTATATTATTTTTCGACATAACGTTATGATTATTTGGATTATATAATTTATTCAATGAATTACTTAAACTTATTCATGATTTACAAGTAATTTTGAAAAAATAGAGCATTCAATACTAAAATTACATTATATTCGTTTTTATGTCAATCATTGTCACGTTTCAATTTACTCGCAATTATCTCG
>NW_011948432.1:2740254-2787238 GCF_000503995.2 Ceratosolen solmsi marchali
CAAATGATTGTGTTAATTCTTCTTTTTAAATTTTTAAATGCATAATTAATTAATATATCGGAACTATCTTAAAAAATAAATACTTTATAAAATGTTTCGATGTTCAGCAAAGAAGAGTTTTGTATTCAATAAAAAAAGTCGTTTCACATGACAATCCTCTTAAACGTTTCCAAGCCTTTAGAAAAGTTCATCAAAACATTGAAATACATTAAAAAATAAAAAAAAAAATATATATATATATATATATATATATATATATATTAATCATATTCGTTAATGAAAATATTATTGTCTCGATTACTCGTTACCCCGTGATTTTAATGTATTTGGTGGTATTATCGATGATAGAATGGTTCGCATAAACAAATACGACTAACCATGTAAATTTGATGTCAAAATTTATCTGTAAAATAAACCTCCGCATGTAACAAGTTGGCGTACTCCAAGTATAATATTAGAGTTTGGTATGTAAGTTAGTGTCTTCTAGACTCGATACACTACACTTTCTATTTCACGCTCCAAGTACATGCGAAAAGCCGCCTCGTAGTCCTCGCTTTATCGGCGTATGCTCACTAAATTTCTCACACCGGCGCACTTCTCAATCCGACTTCTCGACGGCGGCCTACGAGAATCCATTGTTTAAAACTCGGCGGCAGACACATTAACTCCGGCCAGGTCGAATTTTATCGGGCCAAGCTATCAATGGGAGCGGTACATCGTTGTTTAGTCCTCGGGGCTCGAGCGTCGCTTCATTCCTAACTCCGACCCCAGCAGCATCTCCCTTAACGGCTACTACTCGTTTCAACTTTCGCGAACCTACGTATCAAATTCGGACTTCTCATTAAGCCTCCGCTTGCTGCCAATCTCGCTTTCGGTAAGTTCGGGTTAAGCGACCCAGTTTGATCGAAATTTCGTGGCGAGGCGCGGCGACGTTGGGCATTGGGCGGGGTTAGGGGTTAGGGGCTAGGGGGTAGGGGGTAGGGGGCGTTTGGAGCGTTTGGCATGCGTCCCTAAAGCCAGCCGAGGAAGCAAGCAGCTTTGCTCTCGAAACTTGAGCTGCCCTCTCTGTATTCCCTCCCGCTCCAGGTCCAACAAAATCGCCCTTCGGTATCCCACCGGCGGGGCCGTGCGAACTTTCATCGCCAGGATGTTGACGGGCTGAGCTACGAGACAGAGAGAGAGAGAGAGAGAGAGAGAGAGAGAGAGAGAGAGAGAGAGAGAGAGAGAGAGAGAGAGAGAGAAGAGAGAAGCGAGGCAGACGTTCCAATATGAAGCTCGAGTCGAGCCAACACCGAGCTCGGTTAGGCACCGAGAACGGTACCTACTCTCCGTCTATGGCCATAGTTAATGGCTGCGTCTTGATAAAGCCGTTGTCGTTTCGTTTAGAGGAACGCGGGCGTCACTGATAACAGGCAACGGCGCGTCAAAGCTCGAGAAATTGACAATGAGAAGAAATGTCGTGAAGCGTCGCTGGCGACTCGACTGTGCGCCCAGCTAAATACGAGAGCGGCATCACTGTTATTTAAATAAAATGCTAATGCATCCGCGTCTGCTTTCTTCGATTTACTAATTAGTATTGACAGTGTGACACCTAACCGTGCCGGGCCAATTAGTCCGACTCGACTTTTAAAAATAAAACTTCGCGATCGTTTGTATTAATTTTTTTATCGAGTGCGACGCCAACAATTTCAATTACAAAATTGTTAATTTATATTATCGTAGGAGAGTGCCCATTGGCCTTTCGTAATAAAACACTTAAAATAATCGGCGAGATATAAAATTTTCATTTCACAATTAACAAAATGTTTAGATTTGAAGAATTCGCCGTGAAATCCGTGGGTGAAATCGACGCTCCCGCTTGATTATTTTTGCACACATACGACGACGCTTACGAACCTACGCACATAGAATAAAAAAAAATTTTCAATTACATTTGACATATTGTTTATGCTCGTTCACAGTTACAAGTACATTCATCCAAAAGTTAAAGTATTATCTCTCGTATTTTATAATAAGTGAAACATAAATGTATAGGATGATGAACTGACTTTTTGCTTTTTTACACATGTCAATATTATGAAAAATATTGATGCTAAGCACGCGAAACGACGAGCCTTATTTTAGACAATCACAACTCTTCGTTAGTAGCTTCGGTATTAATGTGAAATATAAAAAATAAAAATTATACGCCACGTAATGGTAGGAGCGTTAGAAAGAAAGTGCATTTTAAAACATCTACCAGAACGTCACGGCTAATTAATCCCAAAGTGTACTACTCCAATTAATTCCGATTGAATTTAATGTTGGGAATAAAATTTGTCCCCAACAATTCTCTCGTTATTAATAGCTGCAGACAATAATGATTCCATGTTGAATAAGTCGGGTAAGTTGCATCGACACAATTTTTCACGATAAAATGACTTTAAATTTCCTTGTAATGTCGATCGAAATGGAGCTTTTCTCGTTCCGCTTATGGAGCTTGTGAATGCCCGCACGGACATTCGGAATTCCAACACTTTCATCGATTCGTAACTGGCATTGTGCGGCCAACTCGTTCACCCACCCCCGATCGCCACCCTCATCATGCCTGCTACATCTTCTCTCCGGGCCGTCACTCTCTTTCGTTTTCTTGCCGCGTGGCGTGACTCCCGAACCCATATACAAGCTCTGCTATCGCTACCTCTCAAGAATATGTATTCCAGATACGAAGGCGGACGGCGAATTCGCACGTCTCGGCGCGAAGCCGCGCATATACGTGCGTATGGCCGGTGCAACCTGCCAACGGAGTCACGGATATTCCGGTTTTCCCCGGCACGCATTCGCCGCATCTCTTTTGCCAGTCTCGTGGGGTCCTCGCGCGCCCCTTCCCCATACCGGCTTTCCTTCGCGCTCCTCCCTCGGTGGCGGCGGCGGCGGCGGCGGCGGCGGCGGCGGCGGCGGCGGAGGGGGTCGCTTGTATAATTCATGGGACCACCCGGCACGGTTCATGCGGTCGGTCGGATAGTGGAGTGGCTGGGCTCGAGGGGGTGCGGCGGTTGGTTTGCTCGCTCGCTCGCTCGCGCGCGCGCACAGTCGACGTCTCATCCCAGTGTGGATTCGGACGAACCCCCGCGGCATCTCAATGCTGACCGACCGCGCCGGATTAGCTCCAGGAAATTGCCAAACTTCTTTCCACAGGCCGACGAGATAGAAAAGTCCATTTGGAAAGTCGTTGCTCAAGGCGAGCAGATCCACCGACTAGCCATCCTACTCCACCCCCGTCCACCTCCGCCCTCCGACCCACGACGATCCACAGATATCCCTGCCCCATGAGCTTGGGATAAGGAGGAAGGAGCTTCGAAGAGACGATTCGCCGGGGCTTGTCTCCGATGATCCATGTTTTTATGGGATGAGCGATTCTGGTAGTGCCGGGGATACGCCCTCGACGCTGCCTGGTTGAATGTACCACAGAACTTAATAATTCGCGGACTACGGACATGGATCATTCCGCCCGACGAGTGGTAAGAGGAAAACTACGGCTTCCAGCCAGATCAGGAGTGACGGTTTATTGGGTAATTGAAGGCGGAGTTTATACGCGAGTTTCACCGCATGAAAAGTTAATAGTCATTTGAAACGTGCTATTCAGTGCTGTAGCACTCGATCAAAGTGTCGGCTTATTTTATCCGAATGTTTAATACAAATGTGCGATCGGTCGAGCAGTATCGTCGTCACGCACTTGCCGACACGTGCCGATTCTCATAATTCTAGTATTAGCAGCAGCAGCAGCAGCAGCAGCAGCAGCAGCAGCAGCAGCAGCAGCAACAGCAGCAGCAACGACTACAACAACAACAGCAACAACAATAATACACTATAACAATGAATAATTCACAACGAGGATTTCATTATTCATTATAACTATGCTAATTATGCTAATTATTACATTTAAAGAGCTTTCGACGTTTTACTTACATACCCTCGTATAATTCGATATGTCCATTATCCAGAAATTATTTAGCTATTTGTGATGAGTGGAGACTGAATTGAGTGATCGCTAAATGATATCCACTCAATGCTAATATTTCTTTATAAATCTTGTATTATTTTATTTATTTAAAGCAACGAATTAGCCCTATTAAGAAATTAGTCGTCCACGTTGTGATTCATTTTCAACATGCAGAACGCAATGAATGATGAGTTAGAATGATTTGCCAATCGATAAATTCTGATTTAAAATTAAAACATATAAATAATATTGCGTAATTGATATTTTTATAGTGAAAGGATTAATATTTAACCTTTGAATAACTAATTTACTCATCAATGGCTGATAATCATTATAAAAATCCGGGCTTTATCAGAAGATAATTAGTGTACACATATTGTATTCTTTTTTAATGAACATCAAATTACCTTTAACGACGCTATGAAAGAAAAACTTTTTTTTAACGAGATTTCTTAACGAAGCTCTTCAAATTCTCCCAGAAATATCAAGAGTCTTTTCTCATTCAATATTAAAATAGATAAAAAAAAAAAAAAAAAAAAAAAATTGCGTAGTCTCGAGAAGGTTGGAATTTCACTGTCGGTGATGTTCTTCGAAAATTATAAACATCCTTTATAATTTTATGAAACTAAAAATAAGTATGTGAGACAGTGAGAGTAAGCAGATGCATGTTTATATGAGAATTAAACGCAGCGCGAGTAATCCTTCACAAATTCTCTTTATTTACATTAATACTCAATACGTTTCTCCTTCTCATTTCATTAGCGCCACTTTATTACCTACTACTTTAGCCATCATAGTTGTTTGCCTTTCAGCAGTGCCAGGACTACGGCCGTGAAAATATCCTTGCCCATCGCCGTCACCGTCTACCCAACGTATAAACACATATACAGACTGTAAATACTTGGGCATTAAGATAGTTGCTGAAAGTTGTGGAATTTCTTGGCCTTGGGCGATTAACGGCGGCACTCTTCTTCGTGGAGTTACCGAGCAGCGCATCACGGACACTGCGTATCGGAAATTCTCGCACCCCGGACTCGGCAAGCCACAATCTTCGCGCTGCGCTGCCGCGAGAATGGGATAGCTAAGGAGGGGGGGGGTGTGGGTGTGTGGTTTTGAAGAGAGAAAAGGCTCGAGGCAGCTCCCCCCCCACTCACCCCTCACCCCCCTCCCACGACCAATCTCTTCCCAGATCTTACAAGTTACCCCAAGTACGATCGATATGTAATAATTAATAATGGATGACCCACCTCGGATGTATACGAGAGTATGAATTTTATTACTTTGATTTTGATGAATATAGATTTCGTTTCTCCCAACTTCTGGCGGGAGCTCGCGATTTTTTAATTTCTAACGAATTTTCTTTAACTACTGGCAAAAACTTTCTACCCATTCTACCAACTAACTGTACCACCACATAGAGTGACTTTTCAAAATTAAATTCTAAAGTGTTTTATCGACGTCGGTTTCCTGTACATTTTTCTGCGAAAAATTCTTTGTAATTCATGAATTATTTTGCCTCTTTTTCTTTTTTACCTATAAATGCTGATTAATCGTCGTTGAGCAGGCAGACGGTTATACTTTTATAATTTTAAATACGTATTATACAATATTACATAAGCAACATTTGACATTCTCGCTTTGATTAATGAAGCACATATGAGTGGCGAATACGATTATTCATTGGCTTATTTTAAAAGTTGAAAAACAACTTAATTATATGAAGTATTGAGTAAAGATGCCGAAAGCAGTTTACATTCCTATTTATTGCACACATAGTTACGATGAATTTCTGCACATCCTTTCTTCATTCAATTTCGTTGAGTTCGGATATTCAAGCTGCGACAATAGTTTGCCACTTAAATTATGTAATACAGTTTTATCAGCTAATGTTCTCAAGCGTAAGTATTTTTCATGCAAAGCAACAATTAATTATAACGATGATGTACGAATTGCCCCTGATATATTGTTATTATGCATCAGTGATGGTTGGCGTGCAATCAAGTAGCCATACCAAATACCAAGAAAGAATAAGCAGTGACAATCGATGTTGATGCTGGCCGTAAGTCAACATTTGAAAAAGTAAAAGTAAATCTGACATTCTTGGGAAGGCGGTGGAGTAGATAGGATGAGTCGGCCGTGGTAGAGTGGTCGTGCGGCCCTCCTCAAGTTCAAAAGTTGCAACGTCAAGAGGCCGTGGTTACGGCTCCTCTCCATTGTTTGTACATCAAATAAGCAGCAGCGCTGCAATCAAAGATAGTCGACGGGAAGGAGCGTGAGGGAAAGATTGTAGGAGGCGAGAAGAGAGAAGAAACACGAGTATCCAATCTGAAAGGCAAGCTCCCGTGAACCATGCTTCTTCTACCTACGACACCCTCTCGCCCACTCACTCATCCTCTATCTATATCACCTCCCCCCTCTCACCCTCTCACCCTCTCACCCACTCACCCTTTCTCTCTCTATCTATCTATCTCTATCTGTCTGTCTGTCTGTCTGTCTGTCTGTCTGTCTGTCTGTCGCTCAGACCGAGGTGTTTCTGCTCTCGACTTGCCTAGTCGAGACGAGTAGGTGTGCGCTCTCATCGATAATTAAATCGTCCACGTAACGGAGCAAATTGCCGAGGAAGGGAGAGGCAAAAGACGCGCTCGACGGTGCGAATTCGAGCGATTGAGACGAGAAAAGAGCTGGACCAGGTAGATTTGGAGAGAGAGAGAGAGAGAGAGAGAGAGAGAGAGAGGGAGCATGGGTATGTACGGCGGTTCGTTGCATTATGTAGAAGCTACGTTTCTACTGCAAACGATCGAATGAATGCGATATTGTCGTCGACCGCGTCTACATCGTTACGTGATGGAGTTTTGTGTCCCGTGGTAACTTGCCCCTTCTTCCGAATCCCCCTCCCCAACACAACCGACCCCACCCCACTGCCGTCCGCACTCCCACGACAGTGCTTAGATCGGGTCGGAATAAATTAACTCAGCGTGAGATTTAACGTAGAGTGAGTAGGGTGGTGAGCATGAGATGGGGCAGATTTCGTGAGGTAGGTGGGTGTTCGGGGAAGGGCGACGGATGAAAGGTGGAAGATGAAAAGAGAGAAGAAAAACAAAACTTGCGCTGGAATCGCGGAATATCAAGAAACAGGGATACTTTGGCCCTTAGGCAGTTCTTCATAATAAATTCATATCTCCACAAGCATACCACCCTTCGAATTTTCCCTCTTCGTTCCATTCCATCATCATCCTTCCAGGCTTTTCCTTTTTCCGCCTTTGCTGAGTATTTTGGATGCCATGGCTGCTCTTTGAGAGAAGAAGACGGGATAGAGAAGCTCCGTGCCGTAGCGATGGGGGGAGGCAAAGTGGAGCGACGGGAGTCCAAACGGGGAGGGGAAGAGGACAAGCTCACTTGGTCCAACGACAAATCTCTTTTTTATGCCGCATAATAAAACTCGCCTGACATATCTCTGACTGCCACCACTTAATTTTCGTAAGAGCCACGCTCCGTGGTTCACTTGACTTCGCTTGATTTTTCTACTCCGCTATCTTTTCCTCTATTTCTTCGTCTTTACCCTCTTTATCCACTTCCAATGACGGCCTGTTCCTCTGAATTGCATTCCTTTTAACGTATCGCTGTATTCTTTTATCCGGGTATCTTTGTCTTTTTTTCTCTCTTTTTTTTTTACTCACGAGTTCTTTTATTTAGTTTGTCGTTCTTTACCCGTGAAGAGGATTTTCTTCACTGGCAGCTAAAGGATACTAGTAACCTTAAAGCATTATTCGCTTACGCATCCATATTGCTATTGTGTATCTTATTACATTTTGCTTTATCTTCTTCCAGCTCTAATTCTCTTCTTTACCATTGCTTTTATGCGTGAGAATTTTAAATGAAAAATATTGTACGTAGGATTTAACATTTTCGCTTTTCAATATAAGAATGATTGGCGATGGCGAGGAAGCATTGAGAAAAAGAGCAGATTAGTTAATTCTTTTGTAGGAAATATTCAAAGGATTCGTGGCTGGTATTCAAAAATAAATAAGAGCATTGATATTTATGCAAATGCGGTAAATCTGTATGACACACGCTAAAACAAATTCCAAAATCCATGTGATTTTTAAGCTAAAAAGCTCATTGAATTAAGGGTATAATTTTAAATAAATTTTATAATCAAAAGTTTCTATACTGGAATTAAATGACAATAAAACAGTTTTCTATTCGATGAAATTCGAATTTTAAAAGTACCGATTTGATAGAAGGCCATTGCCCTAACCCTTTGACTCATGCAACAGCGAATCTGAAGATCGGATCAAGTACGTCATCAACGAAGGCAATCGTCGGCTCTGTCCATTTCCTCTCATGTCAAGTGCGAAGGGCGAGACGCATTTGACTGGATGGCTCGTACATTCGCATTTTTCAGCAATTTTTCAGGTCTTTTATGCTAAGCGCCACAATTTATTTGAATGGTTTTAATGCGAAAAACCGATGCACACTAATGGACGACAGAGGCATTCCATTTCTCTATGGGCGTTTTTATTTCTAATATATATGCATGAACCACGCATATATGTATATTGCATCCAATGAACTTTCATCAGCACACACATATGCGTATTGCGTGTACTTAAAAAAGTTTGTTGTAAGGTGTAGGCGCAATTTGACTCCGACACTGTTCTTTACACCGTATCACACGCGAACTCTCATTTTTAAATTTTACTCTTAGCAATTATTTGTGTTGATTGGATAATTATGAGTCTCATATATCTTGATTATAAATGAAAAGCTTCATAGTGAAAAAACTCTTACTTGTGAGTGAAATGATGATATCGTCTCTATATGATCACATGTGTGTGTGTGTGTGTGTGTGTGTGTGTGTGTGTGTGTGATTATATATATATATATATATATATATTCCCGTAAACTACGAAGTTGGTAATTTCTGTTTATATACTATTACGTGTATATTGTAGTAAGTATAAAAGTTTGATAATATTTTACGTGTAGAATATTATAATTTCTAAAACAGTAATTACAATGATATATTAATTATGACATTAAGATATTTATAAATACGTTTTTGTTACCTACGAGAAAAATCTTTCTTGTTAGTTGGCAATATGGAAGCCGTTTCTACTTAGAACTATTACAATCCTAAAATTCTTTTTTATCGGTCAACAATGTTTCACCTATTATACTAATTTATATAATACTTAAATTAATGAACACCTAAGAATTTCCTTTCACAATTATTTCAATAGGGTGTAAGGATGGATAAAAATTATTTTCTACTTTTTATAACGCTTTTTTTATTACGAAGAGTAAATTTTCATTCAATATTTAGAATTTTTTTTAAGGAAATTACAAATAAGAATGGATGTGATTTTCATTGGAGCAAAAGGAAAAATAAAAATAAATATAAAATACAAAATATGTGCGAATATCATTCATTGAAGTGAAAGCAACACGACGGATTAACATAACTAATGTGAAAGTATATTTAAAGGTAAAATTACACTTCTTGGTATTATAATGAATTTTATATGTACGTAAAAGTAATAAGAAATAATGTCGCTGAAAATAAAAAGTCACGGATTATTTTATAAACAAAACAGTTTTTAATTCACTCTTTACCACACACATTGAAGAAAATAATATATAGCTAAAGCAATATAATATTATATACTGAATAATGGAAACGAATTAATTTTGTACGTGTTTAAATTTATTTCGCATAAAATTCATTCATTAATGAAAAATTATGCAAAATAATAAGTGGACAGCGTGAACATATTTTATTTGATAAAAAAAAAAAAAAAAAAAAAAAAAAAAAGGGGGTACGAAAATACATTTGTAACACATGTGTATGGGAATATAACTATATTAGTAACATCGAAGTTATGCTTTGTGCCGTACAAGAATAATTATTATACTTCTGTATATTTTATTATACAAAAATTTCGTATCTTTTAAAGTATTAAAATTTAATTTTTATGGAAATATTATATTTTTTATCTAAGCGACAATTTTGTAGCTTATTAGTAACTATCCAGATGTTCTAATAATCTAAAAACTAGATTATATACATGGATATAAAAACGTCAAATTAATATATAAATATTTCCGTTTGTCAATATTATTTGGAAAGAATCTATAACTTTAAATTTGAAATTTCATACTCAACAATATGCAGAGAATTAAAAATATTTCATAAATAACAACTTATAATTTATTACTAATCATTAATATGCTTTCTGTACCCATTTTTTTTTTTCTATCATATAAATTGATTATTATTATGGGTATTCAATAATCCTACTGATATTAATAATCGATTAAAAAAATAATTGACAATTTTACATTTAAATGTAATATTTAAATATAATTAATTGTTTGATTAAATTAAAATTCTTTTTATAATTAATACTTTATATAAATACTATTTCCGAATATATTAGATTTAAACATATAATAAAATTCAACTATTATTGCTATTTAAATTAAATTTATATATCCGTCACATACAGAGTTTTAAATAAATTATGATTTTATAAAATATATATTTTCATATAATATGAAAATATTTTAAATTTTTCAAAAAAAAATTAATAATCATTGCTTAAATACAAATGGGAAGTTTAAATTAAGTATTTTTTGCAACATTAAAGAGTATCGTCACAATATAAACAAATTGAATTAGAAATTTGAATAATAAGCAGCAAGCAACTCATTAATTACAATTATTTGTCGATTTGTAGATTTAGACGCCGCCCAAATCTCAAGAATCATTAACGGATCCATTGCAAAACCTTCAGTACTACTTAATCTCATTTCGCGCAAAATAAATTAAGTTCGCACATAATGTAGCAATAAATAAATACCCATATAATGATAAATTTAGAAATAACGATAAAACGAGGAAAGACATTTGTTCAAAATATCCAAATGGATCATGAATAATTTAATATTTACAATTGTCACTCAAACACGGTAAAGTATTTTTTTTTCACACTCTCTATTAATATTTTATTTTAATTCATAGTGAGAATGCAAAGTAGCTAACAACGTAACGGTTTTTATTAGAATTTTGTTTAATAAAGAGGAATTATTCCTAATTCGGATATTTGTATTTTAAATTTTCAACTACATGACATCAATACTCATGTATAATATTGTGAAAATCATATTAAAAGAAACGTGCTGCGCAAGAAAAATAATAATAATAAACAGAGAAATTTAATATTATCGGCTTGTGGAGCATCAAAGATTTCGTTAGGTTTCAATTTCTATCCTGTTTGTGCATTGAATACTAAACATGTCCCTCGACAGCTGACAAATGCTTTTTCCACTTTGTCGTTAAATACACAGGAAAAAAATATGGAAAAATGGATAACATCTGTTGAAGGTAAGTGTGCGTGTCTTAAAGTAGGAATGCTCGTAAGACGATGAGAAAGAAGTAACTCACCATAGAGACGAATGGTACCCTCGGTCTCGCCTCTTGGATTTTTTGCTACGCACTTGTAACTGCCGTAGTCCGATTTCTGCAAAACAATTAAAGTTATAACATTAAAGTTAGCTTCGGCTTTCAAAAGTTCTCGGGCAGCCATGAAAAGCGACGTACAAAGCAACGAGCAGCGCGCAAAAAAGTGTGAACAAAAAAGAAATGCAGGACAAAAATGCCGTTAGTGAATGGTGTGTTGGCGATACCGCGCGATAGGGGTAGAAGTGTTGAGAGCGGGATGAGGGAGAGGGGGAGGGAGAGGGAGAGGGAGAGGGAGAGGGAGAGGGAGAGGGAGAGAGAGAGAGAGAGAGAGAGAGAGAGAGAGAGACAGAGAGAGAGAGGGATGGTGGAGGGGGGGGGGAGGGAAGGGGATTCAGAAACAGACGGAAAACCACTTGTATGGAGGTTCTCGAAACAAATCTGGTGTGTCCCGAAGGAATCGATAACGCAACGAAAATGTACATCGATGCACGAGCGCGCTTGGCTTTATTGCTGGTCGTTAAGCAATCGCAGGTGGTGCGGGACGTCAGGGGGTAGGTGGGTGAGAAGGTGAGGCGATTGTGGCCGATGGGGTGAGGAGGGGGGTGGGGGTGGGAAGGAGGAGGACAGGAGGAGTCCCCGAGAGCGTCGAGACGTCGGATAAGTTCGCGAATTGCGATCGTTTCACTGCGCCACATTTATTTCTCCTTTCTCCCGCGCCGTCGCTTTCCTCTTAGCTACGAGCTCGCGAATTTTAGCATTTGGCGTTTCTGCTTTTTCGGCGCGCCGCTATTTCTCGTGCCATTATACTCCTTCTACCTCGGCAAAGCCTCTACAAGCGGCCTTGCCCAACCTTGCAACACTGTCCGTAACTTATCGATACTACTCGGCGAGAGATATGTGCCCAACTTTTTTTATATTATTCGTGTACACTTTTGAGCTTAATTGCCGGGCATTATGAGGTGAGACATAAATTGCGACGATACATTTATTATATATTTATTTCGCCATATTTTTATAAATCCAGTCACACGCTCTTTTACCATTCTATAATTCTTAATTCGATTGCACATTATAATAGAGGATATTATTTATAAATTCATTAAAATCATATTCGTCATTGCTAATGTAATAAAAGATTAATTAATTTTGGAATATATTGTCAAGTATTGAAATGTAAAATTGAAAATGCATATTCGTTTATAGATCAATGAGCTTACATTAGCCTCTGTGTGACGTTTGTTTGTTTGTTTGTTTGTTTGTTTTTTTTTTTTTTTTTTTTTTTTTTTTTTTTTTTTTTTTTTTTTTTTTTTTTTAAATACGGCTCCTTATTGACGAGGTTAGAAGAATGTATAAAGAATTTTAATAAATAATAATAATTTGATTACATTTTATAATATCGATTACAACGAAATTTTAAAAACTTTAAAGGAATAGATAACATTTTGGTATTTTTAAGGTGTGTTGATTTTTTTTTATTTAAAAATTTTTTTATCCATTTATTTTTATCCATCGTACAGATAGATTAGCAATTGCTTGGCTATAGAATGCATTATGCAAGATTATTTGATAATTTTATAATTTTATACCAAGCATTTTAAATGTAAAAAAAATGAGAATATTGTAAAGTATTTTATAGCACTGCAGATTTTTATATTCTAATGGCACCATAGACATATTAAAATATGAAAATTTCGTAAGCGCAATAATTTAGATAAATATTACATTTACTAACAAATGGCATGAAATATTCATTTAATGTTTTTTTTTCATACATCTATAAAAGTACTTGTATCCATTATTTGATGCTATTATTATTATTATTATTATTATTATTATTATTATTATTATTATTATTATTGTTATTATTATAATCAAAAATATTAATATCTAAAAACAATAGATTAGAGAAAACAATAATTTTCTTTTTCTAATATTTATCCATGTATCTTACATGTTTTATTTAAAAATTTGTAACTAATAAATTTTTTTTACGAAAAATATTTGATCAATATTTATCTACCACGTGTTTAAATTAATTTTTTAAAAACGTTAATAAAACACTAATTGCTAATTCAACATTTTTTGAATAATATTCATTTTAAGGGGATTTTTATTCGAATATATTTTTTAAATATTCGCAAAAGTTTAAGAGTTAGTTAGTTATATGTAAATATTTTTTCATTTTTCGATATTTAAATTATTAAATTTATTCAAACTAATCGATATTAAACGGTATTTGATAAACTTATTGGTTATTAGTAAAATTTTATGGCTTCCTTTAACACGTCACAAATATAATAATGCAATATTTGATTATTCAAATTTTATAATACATTATTATTACATAATAAACAATATTAAATAGTACAAATCATATCTGCATTGATTATAGGAAAATACTTCATTAGAATATTATCATTACGAGAAATAAATGCGTATAACCATATTAATTAATTATAGCATAATTTTTGGTAAGTTTCCGAGTTTTGAAATGGAAAGTTTTAGTATATATTTGACAACAATTATAGTTTGGCCAAATTGGTGTCTATCCACAAAAGAGGCTTTTCCCTATATCTATAATTGAGAAAAGCGACAGATTCGGAAAATATATTGAGGAACTGGCCTAAAGAAGAAAAGCACTTCTATAGAATCTAACAGAAGCTCAATTATTGATCTTCGACATATCTTGCATAGAATCACAATTTACTAGATGAGTTCGATAGTTGTGAGCAACTATTCTCACTTTTCTAAGTCATTAATGCTATTGCCTATATTGTCTAGTCTACCATCTCGTAAACCTTGTTTATATAATCACTGACATTATTTTTAAAGATAGTCTGTCTGGCAATGTTTAGTACGTTGGTTATTCTATGTTTAATTAAGTCTTAAGAGTGCGAAATATTTTCGTTTAATTCACTGTGCTAGAATATCTCGCTGTTTAGCCACTTCTACATAATTATGATATTGATTCTAAAGAATAGATACATTTTAATTAGACGTTTAACGTTTTATTTCATTTTCATTTCAGAATGCAAATGGCGTCATTAATATTTTATTCTATATAAATCAAGTTAATCAAGAAATATATCAGAACCAGTTGATTTTTACCGATTCATCTTAGGCATATAATATGGAAAAAAAAAAAAAAAAAAAAAAATGAAAAACATCAGCTATAAATTTAATAATAAAGTATACTGGATAAACGTGTCTACAGAATATTATTACTCGTAATGTTTTCGGCTTATTATAAAAACTTTAACAGTTGTAGTATACCTATAATTCACTTAAATCAATAATTACTTTTGCATAAAAGGAAGGAAATGTGTGTTTTATAATGATATACTAAAGTTTCTTAATATATACGGCTTTATTCTACTATGCGGGCGTTTTATGACTTTAATAATTTGTATATATTTTGAATTAAAAATATACTATTATTAAATTCACTATTAATTCCATGAATTTATGAATATTACTCATCGTCCTACCTACAAGGCAAATAAGCAAACTTAACAATTAACCAAGAATATGTCAATTTTTTAATAATTACATTTACGAAAATATATTCTATACTTAAAAAATGTAAATACTCAATATTATACGGATTTAATGATCAATGAACTTTCATTTTAATTTACATTAGAATTTTTAATAATTTAATGCCACTTCTACATTTGCAACCATCTCCTCGTACGAACAAACACGAATGCAAATATATATGTAAAAATTTTATCATCTTCACCGAAGTAAAGAGATTGAGAGGTATTGTTATTTATGTGAAAGTAATTTCGACGGTTGAAATGCTTTTTTACAATGGTAGTTCCAATCGCATTATCCTGCGATCATCCATCATTTATAGATGAAAATTTCATACGTTAATAAAAAAAAAAAAAAAAAAAAAAAAAAAACAACGGCAAATAAATAAAACTTCTTTTCTTTGGCTTACATCGATGTCAACGATGGTCAAGGTCATATTGGTTTTGTAAGAAGGCTTCTCCGGTGTCGAGACAACTTTGTATTTCCTGCCCTCGTAGATCATTGCACTGTCGTCTCTTGTCCAGTAATTCAAGGACGTCGGATGAGCCTCCGTGTGACACTCGAGGGTAATGGAGTAGCCAAGGGGTACGCCGACCAACTGATGGGGTATCCAGAGCATTGGAGGAACTGAAACAGAGACGAGAAAATTGAGGATTAGGCCAGTGCGTGGATTAGAAGTCAGGTGCTCGTCTATCGAAGGCTGCGATTGTATTTGTGCCGATGCGAAAACAGTAGTGGGAGGAGCAAAAGGCGAGGTATTTCATATGCAAGGGTATGAGAAGTGATTGATTGACTCATAAATGTTTCAATTACCGGTAGTACACGATAGGCATAGTGAATCGATATACCTTCGTCGAAGCTCTATAAATTACGGACCTGGTGCTGACCTGTTGTTTCCGAGGGCTTGTTCCATTCAATCACGGCACTCGATATTATTCTTCTTTAAAATATCTAACATCTTTCGAAACGTTTGACAAATGCAGAAGAACCCAACAGACATATTTGTTGAACATTTTTTTTTTTTATTTTTACATTCCATATTTACAAGTGAATTAGTGACTTGGAAATTGCGATATTTGAGAGAAAAACTCAAGATATTTGAAAACTCAAGATAAACTCAACACTCAACTAAAGCGCATAAAGATAGATATCCGCTATTCAGGATATTAATTTATTCATTTATTGAGATTTATTAATTTTTATTAAGATTATACAATTCCGTAAATTAATTATGCAGCTATAATGATGCCGTATTAGGTAAAAAAATATTATGTTAAAAGTTCACTTATCTATCATTCAAATTTTCGCACATTTGAAAGTTGACGACATTTTATTTTCATGGCTAACAAATTGTCAGGCTATATTTGTTTGAAAAATTTTAAGATCCACTCGATTTATTTAACTCGATGTTTACTTATTTTCTATATATACATCATGCGTTATAAAGTTTTTCCGTGCTTCGTAAATGGGTCACTAGCGAAAAGGAAAGAAAGAGAGAGAGAGAGAGAGAGAGAGAGAGAGAGAGAGAAAGAATCTCAATAAAGTAACAGATGACTCAAAAAAGTATATGAATAGATGTAAGGAGACTAGGAAAGTGATTATTGGCGGACTTTACCGAACAATTTATGTTCATTACTCTCTCTCTCTCTCTCTCTCTTTCGCTCTCTTTCGCTCTCTTATTCATCATCTTATACTTGACGCCTTCAACTTCATCTTCTTTCGATTTATTTCGGAATCATATTATTCATCATCTTATACTTGACGCCTTCAACTTCATCTTCTTTCGATTTATTTCGGAATCATATTTTCTTTTCTATAAATTGTATTTATTCTGCTTAGAGTGATCAATTGGCACTTGCTTGCTCATACGCATTGAAAAAATAAAGATGCAACCTGTATCCTCTGCGTCTCGATTTTAATATTATTGATACAGTGAACCTTTTTTAAGAATATTGAAAAGCGTGATATTGGAAAAAATTCTATTAATTAAAGAGAAACAGCAATGCACTATTTCAAAATCAGAGTTGAAAAATTTTTGAAGTAATTATTATTATTATTTTTGTAAGCTTTCAACCACCTTTCAATTTATATTTATTTTTAAATAAAAATTTTTGTTATCCTCGCGATACCTTATTTATACACAAATTTTTCTGAAATAGGATTTAGAAGATAGAGATACAATTTATTTAGTTACAGTTTTAAATTTTCGTAATACAAAAAAAAAATAAGTTTTAAATTTAATTTTAATGCAGTTTATCGGAACATTGAAATGGCAATAAAAATTTTGAGATAATTAACTTACGAAGCCACAAAAATTTAAATAAAATTAGATTTTTGCAATAGCACATAAATAAAAGATAATTGCCATTAAATAAAGGCACGTGCACGCACGCATGCACGCACGCACGCACGCAGCCATGCAAATGCACACATACCTACATAAATGTATGCATAATGTACATTAAAATTCAAAATTACATTTACACTTACTTATAATAAACTGGTATTTAAATATTTAATTTAATTTAATCTTTTTAATAGAAAATTTTTCTACTGGCTTTCGGTCAGGTAATTTGAAAAGGTAGATTTTCTATTATTATATTATGTTATTAAAGATTTATTTACAATTTGGAATGTTATTGTACAACAATAAAATCTATGGAGTATTAATAAAAACTTATTACAAATACAATATAGGATATTGTGTAATGCAATTATTGGTTTTAGTTATAAAAGATTCGCATAATTCATGCAGTCGTATTGGTAAGGGAACATTCATGGAAAAGTTATTTGTGCTTAAGATTCTTGTTTAGATATAGCGAAACAAACGATCACATTGGATTGAACGATAATCGCGGCGAAAGCACGACAAACTTTTACTCCTTTACGTATGAAAAGAATTGCGACTCTGGGTTTCCTTTTGTAAGAGTAATATTTTTCTAAAAGTTTAAGTTTTTTATGCTAAGGTTAAAGCAAGTAGGGAACGAAGCTAGAATTTTTTTTTCGTCTTATCTCTCTCTCTCTCTCTCTCTCTCTCTCTCTCTCTCTCTTACTCATCTTACGCGCGTACTGCTCCTTTTTACCTTTTTTTTTCTTTCAGAGTGCAGATATCGCAAGCCTCTTTTCGCCCAACTCCTTGTTGACGAGTGGTAAGTTACGTAAAGGAAGCGCCGTCTCCGATGGAGCAAAGGGGATCTGACACCTTCTTAAAATGCAAAACACTCGCACAGAGTCTGCGAGTGAGAATGGAACCGGAGAAAAATGGGTGAGAGCGAGAGCGGGGAGATGCGGGGAGAATGAGCGAGAGCGCGAGATGGCAGAAAATGAGGAGGATGCAGCACTATGAGGACGAGATAGTCAGGTGACGACACGTGCCAAGTTCTTATTGCGGAGACATTGTGCCTTGTGCCTTGACTTAAGAGATATTCGAAGTGATTTCCCTTTACGACATGGAAAGGAGGTAAATCAATAGGAATCACAGGCAGAACATATTATCGATCTGTTTCGACTGGATAGTTGAAGTTTGATGGGAGCACGGTAGACACATACATGGAGAGAGAAAGAGAGAGAAAAAAAAGAAATAAAAAATTACAATACCTCGATATACTGAATAAATGTACTTTATATCATAAGAATAAATTTCTTGTAATTTAGTATTTTATATCAAGAAATTTATATATTCATATCTGATGACATTTATATATTCATATATTCACATTTGACTCGCGATAATAATAAATTGAGGCACAATTTTTAATTTGATATTTGTGTGTCGCATATTTCAAGTTTTTTTATTCATTTTTTTCATTTTTTTTTATTTTATTTTTTGTTTTTACAATAATTCACTTAAATTTAATTTTAATTGCTCACCTACGATAAATTCTATTCGATATTACTAGATTTATACTAAATTACTAAATTTATATTGTCGACGTTATAAAAGTTATAAAAAAAGTGTGCAAACGTCTCCACAATACAATATTCCCAATATTCTTACCCATTAATCTTTTCTATCCACACTTTCAATCCAATCCAATCCAATTCTATCTATAATTCTTAATACAAATCAATCATTCTCTTCAATAAATTGCTCATAATTGCGCTATTTTACATTATCTTTAATTATCTCCATTACGGCCTTAAACACCTCACGTATTTATACAAGAGAGAGAGAGAGAGAGAGAGAGAGCTCGATTAACCGCATCATATTCTATCAATTTACACACTGAAATACTTTAACTCGTACTGGATACTCTTTACAATGTCGGAATCTATAAAGCCCGAAGTCGAGGGAATAATTCGCTTGCGGTTGGCAGCTGATTGACATTAGCGCAATCATAAATACCTTCCTTAAATCAGAGAAAAGGAGGAGATTATCAATCAAGGCGGTCGGTCTTGCGAAATCCGCGAAACAAAGTAAACCTCAGGCCGTCGTATTGTCACGGAACTCGTTATGCTCGACCTCACGGTTCGTTAGTCGGCGCCGTGGAAATCATCGGCTGAGCAAAGAAAAGCCTCGGTCGGATGAGATTGGCGGCGGATCGCGAAAACGCAAACGATCCCGGCTGAAACAATGGCCGGGGTTTCCGTCTGGTGAAGACTGCGCTCGGGTGGCGGGGGAGGGGTGGGGTGGGGAGGGGCGGCGGAAGTCAAACAACGCCGAGGGATTCGTGACTGGGCCATTATACTCGGTAAGTAACTCTTAAATTCGTCACCGCAGCCCGCGGCGCTGTGTCTCGCTCTCTCGGTCGGGGCCCCAGGAATCGGAGGCAACGCGCATTTCGCATGGGGATCCGTTGCTGCTCCCAATTATTTCGCGATCACGCCCGACGTTATTAAGTGCCGAGTATCTAGCTCCTTGAAAACGACAAAAGCCATTAAAGCCTTAAGTTGGCCTCGACGTCCTTTCCCCGACATTGGGGTAGCGAAGCATACGTCGATACGCCTTGCCCATTCGACCTGACAATTTCGGCCGATACGAGATTAACATCTCACGATTTTGTAGCTCCTTTATTAGTAACTACTTTCTCCCTGCCGGCTACATCAAATGAATGGACGTAATGCCTAATGGAAATAACGTAGAGCGATGGCCGTGCAATTCTACGTCGATAATAATAATCTTTAATAAAGGAACGTCGAGTACACGGGACGTAAATGCGAAATAATCCCGTGGCTTCGGAAACAAGGTATTCTCATCTAACGGCGGCTCGAAAAAGGCACCTCATCCTGGACTACTGAGCCGGGCGGGCGGTGGGCGACGGTTGGTACGAGCAACTTTCAGCTGCCGCGGAATTCCCATGGAATTTTAATCCCCTCGTTCGCGCGAAAAGTCAGGACTCGCGCGAGAGTTGGAAATTCATAAGGCTCGGGCTCGGATGCGGTCTCCCTATGTTCGCCAATAACTACGATGAGGTATCAGGAGAAGTTCATTTCGAGGCAACGAACAAGGACTGTGCTTCCTACTCCCTGTCAACGTCTCTCTCTCTCTCTCTCTCTCTCTCTCTCTCTCTCTCTCTCTATCAAATTCTCTACTCCCACGCTCTATACTCCTTCAATCCCACTGCCACAAAACTCACTGCCCCATCAACTTGTTCGGCATTTCCCCCGTTTTTCTTTAACGTGTAAAAAATAATAAGCTTATATTACTTCTTTTGCGGCGAAATGAGTTTGAGAAGTTAAGGGCCGAGTGCGCTCGCCACTTTCTTTCATTAAAAAGTCCGGGAAATGCGTTTCTTTGCCAGATGAGATGCTAAAATCAACGATAAGGATAATTGAACCGACTTCATTTTTAACAAAAAATTTTCAAGCCAACAACATTTTTACGGCATTTTATTTAATATTGAAAGAATCGAAAAGCAGGCAAGAATATTAAAACATAAAGGACTCGGCCAACTTACTTACACTCTTACATAAAAATAGATATTACATCTAGGATTCTAGGATTTAACGAGACTCTCAGTTCAATATACAATACATTTTACACATTTATATTGCCTCTTGTAACTCTTGATAAGCGAAAAGGATAATTTTCACATTTAACGAAGAAATAATCACTATTTTAAAGATTAAAAATAAATCCAATAATTTAAAGATTATGAAAGTATTTTTTTCGATAGCAGTATTAGATTTGGAAACATTCTTTGAAAAAACTTGACTCTTAAATTTTGATTAAAGCTCTATGTACTCTAAACATATATTGCAAATGCCTAAATATTTATATAATATAATTCTTTAGTATGCTTGTATATTATTGATCATTTAAATCAAATTTCTTCAATTAAGGCGTATTATTCACAATCTATAACATAATTGTTATAATAAACAAGTGGCGAATTTTATTGAGAATATATATTTTACGGTTATGCATTTTCCGGAAATGACATAAGATTGAACTTCATTTATGAAAAAGATATAAAAACAATTTGGTTATTTTCACAATTTAAATATAATCGTGACATAGCTTGGGCCATGGTAATTATCCATTATTACTGTTGTTATTGTTATTGTTATTGTTGTTGTTGTCGACGTCGTCGTCGTCGTCGTCGTCGTCGTCGTCGTCGTCGTCGTTGTTATTTTGATGATGATAATGATGATGACTACTATTATTATTATCATTATCATTATCATTATCATTATCATTATCATTATCATTATCATTATCATTATCATTATCATTATCATTATCATTATCATTATCATTATCATTATCATTATCATTATCATTATCATTATCATTATCATTATCATTATCATTATCATTATCATTATCATTATCATTATCATTATCATTATCATTATCATTAAATATTATTAGAGAATAGACTATTTATCATAGATGAAAATGATGTTTTTACTTTTTATGAATTGTCATACAAAGTTCCTTGCTATTAAATACATATATGCCTATGTACATTATTATGGTTTTAGGTATTTCATATAATTATCAATCACATATTTAAGCATTTGTTATATAGATTTATATACAAATGCACTGGTTTTTAAAATATTCATTGGCATATAATTCGAATAATCTTGTATTATTAATAATAAAGCTATAATATTAAAGTAAAGCCTATTTTTATGATACAATTTTTTATTGTACGTGGTCGTTAAAAATTCTCTAAGGTATAAAATACAGAGAAATTTTTGTTTTTTTGACCGGACATTTAATATTGAAATACTTTTAAAGACAAATAAACTTTTATCTATGAGCTTTTACCAGATAATTTGATACTTCTCAGATTTCAGTACAATCGTTTTCTCTTGATTTTCGTAAATGTCAAGTTTATTTTTAGTCAAAAAATAACTCTTCTATTATTAGTTGAATTTATATATCTGGGCTTTTTTTTTTTTTTTTTTTTTTTTTTTTTTTTTTTTTTTTTTAAAAAAAATGTTTGATTTTTGCATGAAGATACGTATCAAGATAACTCCGTAGTCAAAGTTATTTTTTTACCTTTTGAAACTTTAAATGCGCTATGCTATGGATTTGTCGGTATATCGAAGCTTAAACTTTAATTAAAAATTCAAAGTATTTAATTCTATTACAGTTATAAATAAAACTTTTTTTGTAATTATTTTAATCTTTTTATTTATTCCATATTACTTTTTTTGTTCACAGAATATTCTTCGTAATGTTTATTCATTCGTTAATATGTATATGTAAATCATATATTTATTCATATTACCGAGTCACTTTTGTTAATATAAAATAAGAAATTGCAAGCTAAAGAAAATAGTAACGGTTAAGTATTTTTTCTACTAGTTTGGATAAAAATTTATTTAAATTACAATCATCTGTTTATCCAAATAGTTTTAATCCCAACAATGTTAGATAAAACTTTAACACCGATTTGATAATTTAGCAATTTTACAAATTAATGAATGTTTTAGATAAATCTTTGATCGTTTATTAAAATTTTTAATAAATTGATAATAAATCAGAACAATTCATAAGAATCTCTTTTGTGACTTTTTTTTATTATATAGTACAATATGTATTAAAATTTTACAACGTAAACATGAAAGAGTAGATTTTCAAAAATTTGAGTAGAGATCTCTGTAAATAGTACATAGTAGTAACTCTTGACATTCTTAAAGTTTTGGAGGTATATTTTTCATGCATTCCATGTCTATATAAATGTATAAATAAATTTCTAAAATAGGAAAATAAAAATCTCGAAATGATTACATGGATCGATAAAAATATAACGCATATTAATTTTCTAAATAAATTTACTGATAATATTATCGATAAAACTGGACCAACGTTTTTGTTGCGTTCGCCAACAAAAAAAAATTCATTCTTCTTTATTAGTATGTATTTATCGTATACATAAAGTATACATTCGATTCAATTCTTTAGTTAATCCATATCGATTGAAAAATCCCTCACCCTCTCTCTCTCTCTCTCTCTCTTTATTTATCTTCAATAAATATCATCTAAGATTTATATCTATTTCACTTAATTAATCAACTACTTTTTATTGTCAATTATAATTTGACAATTTACTATTAAATGGAAAATGATTATCGAGAAGGAATTCCGGGTCGGATATAATTAGAGCCTCGGTGATGTTTAGCTCGATCGACGAAACGCCGCTGCTTACGATAAAATTAGCCCCAAAATTTACAGATTTTCAATTTTATTCATCATATTATTGAACAATCATGCAAGTAATGCACATGGCTTGGTTTATCAGACCATCGAGGTAGACGTCCACGTGGCTTGGCTGCTGATGGCCTCGGCGATTCGAACTGATCGATTAGATCAGGACGAATCGAAGCCGCGGCTATGTCCGATAATGCTGATCTTGCAGGAGCTTCGTCCTTCGGAAGGATCATCATCTTTTACATTTTGACAATCCTGGCATAGAGATGGTTGGAATTTTGTCTCTACATAAAAAGCGCCAACGATCTTTTTTCACTTCAATGGCAATATTCAGGTAAATTTACAGTATCTTGAAAATAACATCGGATAATGTTTTTTAAGTTGAGATGGGTATTAGTAATTTTGCAAAAGATGTGAAACGTTGCATTTGTATATGAATCCAAATGGATCAATCCGTTCCATCGAAGGCTTATATTTGTGAGATTCCAATAGGTATAAGTGAGTAATCGAGTTGATTAAGCAATTTTCGAAATATTTCGAACGAGTTATCAGTTGTATAGTTATTAGTTGTCAGTTACGAATGAAATGTGGATATAACATAGTGAATTCTGTTACTTATCAAATTACATGAGATATTGTGAATTTAAGATATTAGACTAACGTGCAATATTATAAATCAAATTTAAAGTCATTTTTTAACGTGAAAGCTTTTAAAAAACAATCCATTATATTTACAGACTGTTCAACACGTGAGTTGATGTCACGCGTTAAAGTATAATCGGATAAAACGAATATTTAAACATATTAATACTTATTAAAAAGCAATAGGCATGGGTTATAGTGTAAAAATCTTTACCTCGAGCACTCGAAAGATGTATGCAAACGGTTATCGAATCGTATTATTAATTGTATTGTAGCTTTGCCGTTCAATTGTAGCCGACTATATTCTATTTATGCTTCACTTCATTACGGATTTGATATTCTTGTATTAATATATCGATAGCTGTTTGTCACTTGTATCCGTGTTCTCTCTTTACTGCTTTCCGGAGATGTAGGGTATGCGCGTAATAGAGTATAAAATCATTTGAAGTATTAGAATAATAATTCACGCACGTACGTGTAAGAAATCATTTAGTTCGTTGGAATTGCTTAAAGAGATTGATGAGAAGTTTATAACAATAAACAGTTGTTTTTTATAAAATGCTTTATATATAATTTATAAATTTCGAGTTCAGGATAGAAATTGGACTCGCAAGTCAATTGGTATTGGCAAGCGATTAAAATTTTCAGATAATATATTATATCCAAGTTTCAAAATTGTGGATAAATTATTTATTGTTAAAAAAATTGTTCATAAAAGATCGATTTCAATGTGATTACTAGTGACAATAATTTTTAACATAAAGCATATCGATGAAAATACAGGTAATACAATTTGTAATAATTGGATGAATATTTGCTGAAAATAGAAATAAATTTTGCATTTTCTTATTATCATTGTGAAAATAAAACATGTGTAGCCGAGTTAATTAGTTAATTCGAAATTGCTCCCCTGTCAATTAAATCTGTCTTACGTAAGCTCCAAAAGTATTGATTTCTCGTCTAAGTAATAACATTTCTTTTTATATATTCTTATATCGAATTTATTGATAAATAAATCTCGTGAAAATTAATTCATCCACTTTATTATTATTCAGCATCCGAATAAAAGATTCGATCTAATAGAAAAAAAAAGAAAAAAAAAAAAAAAATTAGATAAATGAGCGAACCCGTCATATTGTTTTGTTATTTGTAGTTGTGAAGATTTATTATTATAATTAATTACAATCTATGAATTGAATTTGAAAATATAACTTTTAGCAAATTAAGAACTTTGATAAAACGAATATAAATATAATTTTTTTTTTTTGTAACAAAAAATATGCGTCAACTACAAAATTATTAATATTAATATCAATAGCAAATGTTAAAATTTTCATAATTGTTAATAAAGATGTAAGAAAGAAAGATATTAAATAATTGTTTAAATTTTTATTGAATAGCCATTTAAGTGTATATATTTATACAAATTTAAAAATCATATTTCATTTATTACTAATTATATTTTGAAATGTCAATAAAATTTGGCATGATTAAGTAAAAAAGAAGATCAAGATAAGTAGGAATATTAGCAATCTAAGTATGACAACATGTGTATTAGCAATGTATGTGCGTGTGTTTGTGTTTGTGTGTGCGGGCGTGTGTGTGCATATATATTGCCAATAGAATTCTCAATTTAAACATATATGAATATTGAGGGTATAAAGCTTTAAAAATACATTTGAAAATGAAGAGTAAGAATTATCGAAATGTTTTTTCACGATTTAGCGCAAAAATTTCCTGCGCTGTTTGAGAAAAAAGAAGCCCTCGCGACTTGTGTGCACAGTCGATTAGAGCCGAGTCGAAAGAATAAAGGAATGAGCAAAAGGTAGAATACGAGAGGAAATAGGGATGAGCATAAAGGATTTAAATAGAAGATACGGAAGAAGAGAATCCACAGGGATTGGGCAAGGCCTTACGCCTTATAAGGACGACGCTGGTTCACGTGTAACGCAAAACTCTGCGGGTATGTAGATGGAGAATATATGGTTGAAAGAAACACTTGGATGCACGTATAGGCAGTTTCCTGACAAGAGCGAGGGAGAGGTAGCGAGGTTGAGAAAGGCCATAGGGAAGACAGAGAGAGAGAGAGAGAGAGAGAGAGAGAGAGAGAGAGAGAGACATTGCGGCATTAACATTCCTTTTGTGTGAAGAGGGTGTGCGCGGAAGAGTGCGGAGCGGTTAAGGTGGGATTTGATTATGGAAGGCTGCTAGAGCGCAGTAGTAATAGTTTCTCGAGTGAATCTGCGGAAGGAACGAGAAATAAGATAGAGACAGGTAGTATAACATACATACATACAGTATATATATATATATATATATATACATATATATATATATATATATATATATATATATATATATATATATAGACAGGCAGACAGACAGGCAGACAGACAGATGGACAGACAGGCAGACGGACAGACGGACGGACAGACAGATAGATAGATAGGGGGCATATGTGCTTAAAGACGAAGATAAAGAGAGAGCGGTACGGAAAAATAAGAGAGAGAGAGAGAGAGAGAGAGAGAGACTTGGCAGAAGCCAAATAGTGGCTACTACGGTTATTTAAGAGTTTCAGGACTGTACACACAAACTTCTTTTCTTAGCATTTGGCGCGCGAAAAAACGTCTTTCGTCAGTTAAATGGATTTGGCTAGTGGCTTAATTGAAATTTATTGATAGTTAAGTTTTTCCGTTGGTCGTTGCGGTCGCGACAATGCAAAGGCTACATTTTCTCACAACCGCATTCACGTCATATGGCATGCTTATGGATAATTTTGCAGAATTTTACAGAAAAATGTAATTCATAAGTTATTTAATAACATTAAAATAACATGTATTTTTTAATCATATTCTTATCTTTCTTCTCATATCTTTCATACTGATAGACCAATAATACAAAAAATGAAGTTGAAAAGTTTCAATAATATGTATTATTTGTTGAAAATTGGAAAATTAAAAAATGCACGCGCCTCAATACTCGTATAAGAATTATGACGAATAAACATCTTATTTATATCTTTCGATATTTTTTATGAATTCATTTTGTATAAACATATTTCTACTACTATTTACATTCATATGTATAGGAGCGAGTATTCGGCAGTCTAGATAAATTTTAGATATAACTTGTGCATCATCTTATCGAGAACTGAAGTGATACACCAATAGCAAGGATAGAGAATATTGTAAAGGAGACGGTGAACAATGGGAGTACCAACAATCGGAGTATTCTGCCTTAAATAAGCATAGCAAAAGAAAAATAATAAATAAGTAAATAAATAAATAAAATAAAAACAAAAAACTTATTGTTTCTTCCGACTGTGAGGTATTTAATTGATGCTTAGTTATGCTTCGAGTAACTATCTAGAATAAAGTGAAATATTGAAAAATTGTTATTATTATACAAGAGGGTTTATTATGTTATTTTGAATAATAATTTCGATCACGAAATTTTATATGCGAATTTAGAAACGAAGGAGGTTTCAAAGCACGATATTAGTTCATTTTACCCCGAAAATACGTAAAGGTGGAAATAAATTAAATACTTATAAAAATATAAAAGGCCAGTGGGGTAAAAATTGTCGATAGCCAGCATTAGGAAGAGATTCCTCCTAACCTCTTCTGCATCCCCCTCCCCAACCCCCCCCCCCTCCCGTCATCCCTGACATCCCCACATCACTTTCGGTATTGAAGTCATAGTGACTCTAATCAGCTCGAATTCACGCCAACAAAACGATAAACTTTTCAAAGACACCCGTCGTTGGGCGTGAAATAAAAAAAAAAAAAAAAAGCAACGGAGCCGGAGGAAAACAAGGGAGCAGCAGCCAAATAAAGAAACAAGAGGAAAGAAGCGGAGGGTCGTTGGAAATCGTCCGATAGCCATTTCAGTCGAGCGTCAGCCGCGAGCTAAAAGATCTCGGACGATATCACGTAGGTCCTCCATATATATATATATATATATATATATATATATATATATAACTCTGTCGGTCAAGTTGTCGCCTCTCCGTCCACCCAGACGCTTGACCCTTTGGCATAGCTCGTAACTACTTGCGGGGCACGCGCGCGGCTCCCAATGGCGCGTGGCCAAAACTTTCCAGAGGATGATGGATGATGGGTTGAGGGGGTGGGATGGATGAGTGGCGAGGAACGATGGGCAAGTGAGGGGGGGGGGGGGAATTGGAAGATGAGTATCGATCCATAACGCCCTACCCCTGTGTCAATGTTATCGCGAGCTTTGTTCCGAACCTGGACATCAAAGCGCCCGATGCAAGCTCTTCCCCCTTCGCACGATCCTATATCTGCCCGCGTTACCTCTATGCGCAAACAAGACGAGAAAGGAAGATATAACGGGAGATGCATTGAAATCCGGATGCCATTGCCCTTACCAAACGGAAGTGGTCCGATCAATTACCGAGGTATCAGCGAGCTTTCGAATGTTATCCTTCGGCTATTATTGCATCTTATCGAAATAACGCGATCGTCCTTACTAACTGATACTTGATTACTTTGAGCTTAAAAATCAATCGTTAAAATCAGTCAAATTTTATATGCGCAGTATGTATAAGTATAAAGTTCATTTAGTGCGCAGATATATTGGACAAAATTAATAAACAACTCTGTCACTTGCTAATTGCAACGTATATATCCAAGAATTAAATTTCCAGCAGATTCAATTAATACGAGAAAGTTTACGTAGAAATATGAAGTTTTAATTCACTATCATTCAATTCAATCAATAAACCATCACTAATACTTATTGTAATAAACACATTACATAAATTTATCTATAGATTATTAATTGAAATTTGAAATGATAATATACAGGACACGTATGGTCTAAAGATATTAATCACAACTACTGCCTCCATGCGAAAGTATATAATAATTTATATATTATTATTTTTTTCAATAGAGCAACTCATTTCAATCAATTAGCTATTAACAAAATGGATTTTCTGTTAAAGCGATGCATAATAAATAAATATGAACTAGTGCCATGTACATGATAAAATAAAAATATTTGTACGCATATATAACTAATGACGTTATTTTCCGCTTAATACCATTTCACATAGTTTATACAAATAAATAATGCATGCATTTATTGTATAAACAATAATTTCTAATAAATATCTGTAATTCGCTTAAATTGGACTTTTTATTTAAACTATGTAAAAATATTTTTATTCTAGTAATTCTTCTGTCCTTTTTATCCTTCATTTTATGTTTATTTTCTTTCATCTCTCTCTCACTCTCTCTCTCTCTCTCTCTCTCTCTCTCTCTCTATCTCTCTGTCTATCTCTCTACCTCTACACAAAATACAATAATTAATATCTCATTTTTAAAGATCATATGTTTAACCGTCTTTCATATCTGTTTAATACTATCGTCGAATGTTTTCAATCCCTCCAAATGAAATTTATTACTGATGATACGTGATTGCGTCTTACTAATTATTCAATGGCCGTAAGTTACATGACACTGCCAATTGCATAACGTTAGTAATTGTTTTTACGATTTTCTAATGTGCGAAACCACGCCATTGCACGGATGATCGCATATGTCGTCGAGTTACATGTTTTCTCAGCTGTATGGGAAAAGCTTCGGAAGCATATATTGTAGATTATTTTACACAAGACTTTTCTTTGCAAAAAAATGTAAAAGGTAAAATTGCGATTAGAATAGTCCATGCCATTACGAAAATTTACTTCTAAGCCCCCATTACATATTTGCGGAATTAACAGTTTGACTACGTGGAAAAGGCAATTTTGATAATTGACTTTAGCATGTAGGACAATTGACCTTTTCCAAAGAAACTACGATGCCCCATGTATTTTAATGCAACTTAATCATATATATTTCCTATTATTAAATTTTAAAAAATTAAAAAATTTCTTAATAAACGATTAAAGACTCTTAATCCATAAGAAAAATAATCCTGAGTGATTGACGAATGACAAATATGATAAATAATAAAATACTTAAGAAAAATAAATGAATAATAAAAGAATCATTTTTATATGTGCGTGTGTGTAATTAAATATTTAATATTTATATTTTAAAGCAAATAAACTTGCTAAAATGCAGGTATGAAAAATCATAAGCATGACATTCGTTATAACGTATTAATAAATATTGAAGAAATATTAAAATAGTTTATTCTATAAGTATGATATTCAATAAGTATATCTACATATATATATATATATATATATATATATATGATTCTTAAGCAACAATGACATTTTTCCAGTAATTTTGCTATTTCTATCAAGTCAAAATTAACAATAGTAATTTACAAGTTACTGATTAATCCATTGAGTCGTGTCAAGTAGGTATTGATATTGTGAATTTACGTGAATTGTTTCAAGGACAGCAGACAGAACAGATTAGTGGGAATTGAATTTCGGAACTGTATACATTGAGTCTCAAATGATTGTAATCTAAAGTTTATATATATATATATATATATATATATATATATATATATATTTCTAAAATTGGAAGTTTCATTAATTAATTACCTATGTAACAAAACTTTAAAAAAAAATTAAATTTCTAAAAAAATGTAATGCAACAATGCGGTTAATTTAAATTCATCGAGAATTGTCTTGTGACATTCACCAGGTTAATACAATATTCTTTTGATTTCTATAAAGAGTTTTCTATGTATTCGTCATAAATATAATAAATTGGTCGTTGTACGCTTAAATTTAAAACTCATTTATTCTAAGAAAGCAAACATTATCTTCTTATCAGTATCATCCTCAAAACCTCCTATGACATAATACAGGAGCCGGACGCTGCTATATTCCATAAATTTCACTGTCATCTTTGTCTAATGTATGCCTAATATATTCAATTGCCAGTATATCTTCTTCAACACTAATATATAATCTATGTCTTTGAATCAAACATTGGTGTACATTAAGATTCGTGCTAATTACTTTGACGTGAAATTTAATCTTATAATTACACGTTTCTCGCGGATTTTAATGTAAGATTTAATTTAATCAAGGACATATTTTGAAAATGTCTATTTAATACAAACATCGTAGTTATGTCATTAGCGAAGTAAGTTAGTGAAGTTCATTTAAATCAAATAGTAATAAATGTATTAGAAACTTCATTTTACCATACGTACATCTATTGTTTTATTATGTAAGTTGGAATAGTTTGCCTCAGATATTATGATGAGTTTAAAATATGTCGTTAATAAAAATTTATAATAAAAAAACTCGATATACAAGAGATACTTTTCTTAAATAGATTAGAAATCAAATTTAAGATTGTTACAGAAAATCCGACTTTAATGATACAGTGAGTTTACTTTATATATGTGCGTGTGTGTGTATGTGTGTGCGTGCGTGCGTGCGTGCGCGTGTGTGCGCGCGTGTGTGATTATATATATATATATATATATATATATATATATATATAAATGAAAACTAAAAGAAGCAATAAGTCTTACATAATTTCATTTTATAGAACAGGACCGACCATTTCCTTCAAATTTTTTATCGCGATTAAAATCAAATATTGATAACTCAGCATTTGAAAATGATTATATATAATTATAATAATCTTTATATCAATTATCAATTACTTTTTTCCATGGTTATACATTAATTAATAGCCTTTTAAGTTTGCGTTTATAAAACCAAATAAAACACTGTCTTCAAGTGATAATTTGAGCTTATCCTTCATGAAACTTATTTTCATGTGAGCCAAAAATTTTTCATTTTATAATTTTTTCTAGATACTCCCTATTTAGTTGCAAAAAAACTATGGAATTAACTCGATAATGAAGAGTTTTTAATGCATATTTTTTTTCATTCGCATAATGTGTCTTTAAATTGAAGATATTCTATGAACTGCGGAATTTAATTGTTTTGTTTTTTTTTTTTTTTTGTTTTACAACTTATTCAAGGAAATTTCAGAGCACATAACTTGAATAATAGTATTAATTAATTTATACGTCGATTCTGTCATCAATTATATTCTGTACGCAGCTAAACATTATTGTCATGTGCAACATATCTTCTATTAAGTGTCTTACTAATATTAGTAACAATTTAATATTTATTATATTTTATAGTAATTAAATGAAATTTATCATATGACAATTAACTTTTGTTAATAATACATTTTGATTGTATTAATTTTTATATTTCCTCTATACGTATTTTAATGAGAGAATAAATCATTGAATTTGTAGATAAAATGTTGTTGTAGATAAGCTTTTATAATTGGAGTTTAATGTATATCGCTCAGTGTACTCAGTAAATCGTATTTCAATTTTATTATTAATTGAAGAGATGATCGTATAAAAACAATCATTTTCCAAATTACTTAAATTGTTAAATTGTTAGGATTATCAAGCTTTAATAAAATGCCATTAATCATGTTACGTATGCTTTAACGATTTTGAGTACTGGGATTACTTGTTATGTATACGCACGCAACTATTGATATAATATTTCGAATAGAAAAAATAAGATATATGGAAGGGGAGCAGGAGGACACATTCAGATGATTTCAGTTCAGAGGGTTTAAAAGAAATTTATATCCAACGGAATTTAAAAAAGTTCTTTCATTTTATTGATTTAACCTTTTTGTACATTCGATTATGGGTAAATGAAATTCTTTCAAATAGGCGAGCGTTCGAATGAAAGCCGATGCGATTTTAAATTATTTAAATACGCCTTTTAGAATATTGTTCCAATTGATCGTACTCCATGACAACATAAGGAATTGATTTTTAATTATTGCATCGTCACAAGATCCCTAATGTCAATATAAGCACGCACATATTTTGTTTAGTTCCGAAAATGTGATAGGAAAAAGTGGATGAATAAAAAATTCTTAAGCTGCAAATTCATATTCCTAATATGATCTAGGGATCGGACGTAAATAAGAAGGAGCGCGGGAAGAAGATCAAAAAGGAAGGAAAATGTATTCGCGATTCCGTGCATAATGTAGCCGTTGCGTTATTGGAGTGAATAAAAATTCAAAGGTACATGCGTGCATGTGGGGATAGACGCGGCTAGGTGTGGAGAATGAGAAAAGGATGGTGCAAGAAAGTGGGAGGGCGGGGAGGAAAAGGAGCGTAGCCGTGGCCCGGCTTCTCTCGTATCTGGCGAAGATCGAGGTTCGCCTATTTATTTGAATACCGAACGTGCCGCGTAATATGCTCCACCGTGTATATGTCGTGTGTACATATAAACAGTTGTATTCTAGTCAGCGGAACGACGTGCCATTACACTCCCACTATCTCACGAATACCAAATTCTTCGTTCGACGATTGCCTGGTTGTATGCCATGGCAAAGAGAAACGAGAAGGGCGTGTATGTGTAGTGGCAAAGGGGTGAAAAAAGAACGGGACGGGCTAACCGAGTAAGATAACGAGAAAAATAGGAGAAGAAAGAAGAAATCCTATTCCACGGTGCTCGAACTGCGAATCACGTGCGCATAATCGATCTTTCGCCTCCGCGACCCTCGCTTATCCACCACCTTCTCTCACTCTTGGTGACACGTATCTCTGCCCCTCTCTTAAATTACCGAACATAGTAGTGGCTGCCACGCAGATGAAAGTGACACACAGAGAGAGAGAGAGAGAGAGAGAGTGAGCGAGAGAGTGAGCGGGTGAGCGAAAACGCGCGCGCGCGCGTGTGTGTGTGTGTGTGTGTGTGGGAGGGGTGAGGCGTAAGGACTAGAGAGGGAAAATGGAAGCAATGGATTGCATCGGTGGAACATTACCATTTACAATTAGACTTTGCCGCCTAATGAGACTTCCGTCTGCCTATGTCGTCGTTCAGAGCGAGTAGACGGATTACAGCAGATGTTACTCCTCGCACACGAAATTACAGTCCCGGCGATTTGTTGGGCGGATCCTGAAGAAGAAAATGCAAGGACAAGGAGACGACCGATCGTACTAGTTTTGATCTTAAGGTGCTTCGCACAATTTTCGATCTAGCGAATGACGTTCCTCGGCTTCTGGCTTTCACAGTTTTATTCCTCCGCATTTTATATCGAAGCACTCAAAATAGACGTTTCAATTATCATTATTAACAACCAGTTTTAGCAGCGCATTAAGAACCTCCTGATAATTTGAAATAAAATTTTTTATCCCGATTATATTACAAGTACATTAATAACATTTAGAGCTATACGGATCTGTAAGAATTAAAGGGAGAATAATTCTGACAAACATTTTCGCTTACCCAAAATTTTATTCTGCTCTTTATTAGAAGACTTTAATTAACTTTTATTCAATAATATTTTGTAATAATAGATCACAACTTACACATAAATGTCCTCGATTTAGCTCCTGTTCCTATCGTTTCTTTAAATAATCTCTATCAATTTTCAAATAAAAATAAATACACATGTTTTATTTTCATAAATATTGTAAATTTTTTGAATGCGCAATAAATATTAATCCTCATATTTGCAAATAAGATGCTAGATTTTATTTATATAAAGGTATATGAAAGTAGCGTACATAAATGTGCTTGTTTTTTTTTGTTGTGTTTTTTTTGTTTTTTTTTTATTTCAAGAAATGAGAAATAGAGCGATTAGGTCATTAAAATAATAACGCGAAAGCGTCGCACAAAAAGCCTTTTAGCTTCATGGTATGAAGGGCTTTATGTGTATTCAATCACCTACACGCTGTCGATTGATAGAAACAAAGTGTTGACTTTCTTGGTGAACCTTGCGACGATTACCCCATAATAACTTTTCAATTTCATAGTTCATCGGCTTCCTCAATCTCCGGCAAACTCACCTTCCACTAGACGGGATTGACATTTTTTATTTTCCTGCCGCACTACGCGCCTGCTATTGATACGACACGTTCGTATCATTATCACAGTGTGGGCTTAGCTTGGTGAATGGAGAAAAGGGATATCGATGAAATGGGAACATTAGGAAAATGAAAGAAATAATGTTCTCATATCTCATACTAATGGTAATCTTATCATACACTTCTTTTCACTGGTGGCTAAGTCTCTTAGTTTCTTAGTTTACCGAATGAGAGGATTATCTACTTTTCTCTTTTATCGACTTCTCTAATACCGTAAACATTTATTTATATTTAACTGTATTATGTTTGTCTGAAATATTTTAATACGAGCTTTATTGACTGATATATATATATATCCATAAATTTTATCCATATATTATATTTATTTCTCGGCTCCTCGACTACGGCTAATAAATTGATAAATAGGTCTAGGCATTCTATTATCATAAATCAACGTAATATTTTATTGGATTTTAACAAATTTTTATCATCTTTAATTGCTAACGTTGAAAATGCAATTGTTAAATATTACAATTTATTTGAAGTAATTTTCCAATGATTCGAGCGATAATCACTAACATTATTATTATGTAAATAAAGAAACAAAGACAAGTCATTTCGTGAAGTGTAAGGTTCACGTTACACTAACGTCTCGATTACAAACAACGTAGTACAGTTATTTGCATTAATTAATAATTTTATATGTACTATTGTACAGAATTAATTGCAGTCGAATAACAAAATTGATAATATAAATTTGCTTAATATTTTAAGAAAAATTATTCATTTTTAATTTAGTATTTTAAAGTGTTTTTGTAAAGCATAGTAGATTGTTAGAGCAGATCATATTGGAAAAACTTTAAGTCTATCAAAATAAATAAGGTATGATGTTAGAAATTAAAAAAAAAAAAGACCATTATTATAATCGTATAATATTTGGATAATTTTTATGAGTTTATGTTCGGTAGAAAGAAACTAATTTTTAGGAATAATGTTACAAATAAGGATGAAATAATATTTAAAATATTATATTTAAAATCTGATATTTCATAATTAGAGAATAAAATGGTAGAAAGTAGGAAAAGAAAACGGTGTACTCACATAGAACTTTACTAAACTTAAGAAAAATTAGTTTTATAAAAAATGAATATTCAGCTGCTTTAATAATGTACGTGTAATGATAGATAAATAGAGGAAATCTGCGTACGCGAAGTCTTTTCTCTTTTTGATTATACTCTTTTAGTTTATATTCGGTGATAAAACGAACGCTCGTGTATTTAAGCAAAAAAGCACGATTACGGATCAACGAAAGAAAAAAAAAACAGAATTAAAAAGTATAACAAGAATAAAACGAACAGCACCAATTTCAATAAAGATAGAAAACAAAACAAAATTAACGAAACGAAGTATATTATTAGACTGTAAAACAGCTTCTATAGCCAATACATCATGGTAACTTTGTAAATTATTTTATTTTAATAAACTATGCCATATATTATTATATACAATATATATTTTCGATAAGGAATCATGTAAAGTTATTTTTTCTTTATATACGACAACTGCTTATTGCTGGATTCATAAATAATTTACTTGACAGATTTAAGCACTATGCAAGTCTATATTTATGAAAAATTTAATTTATACATTCAATTACAAATGAATAAAACTATTTTATATAAAAAATTAAATCCTTTTTTGTTCGTATATATATTTTTTCATTTTTTTAGAAGAACGTAGGCAAAACGTATTAGTGTCATTGATTCGTCAATTCGTCATTCTTTTACATAGTTGTTTACAAGTACACAAAAACTTGTTTTAGAAGCTGATTTTTTTTTGACACATTTGTATATAGAAATTTATTGGCTAATTGAAAAGATTTATTAATTTTTATATTTTTTATAAATAATTTTCATGTAAAATCCATGAACTTAATGTTATCTTTAGAGTATTATATTTTGCACAATTTTATTTAAAAAATATCCCATAACGAGTATCCGTCTAAATACAAATTTTAATTTCATTTCTAATTTTCTAGATTAATTTAGATTAATAATTGAATATATATTATCCTGTAAAAACTTTTTACATATCAATATAATGTAAACATTGAAATAAATTAAAATTATGCTAAAATGTTAACTTGTTTGTTTTAAAAATATTCTTCGTGTGAATGAATAATAGATGAATTTAGACTATTAAAAGATATTTATCATTATTTATTCAACAATTAAATGAGCATTTTAGATGTTACATTCGTAAACAAAATATTAATTTGTTCATGATTATCAGTGCTTTTCATTTTCATAAATGATCAAACTAATGAAATACAACTTGTTAATTAATTTATTTAGAATGTTATAATATTAATGATATTATCATCAAGTTGTAAATATTGCAAATTTACCACAAACATTCGAGTATATATTAATTTTTCATTAATTAATAGAGATTGATTTGAATAAAATTCCGTATTCTTCTTATAATTCGTAAGCGAAATTCTACTGCAAAGATATTTCTGATTGTGTCAATGAAAAGCGTACTAGTATTCATTCATTTATTTAATTGTTTACTTTTGCTAAATTGAGCACTGGTTGAAGTTGGTTCTAACCAGAGATATAGAGTGAGGTAGTGAAGGAAACTAAATTTCAATAGTTACCAATTACAATCTAATTATAAAATTTTAATGGCTATGTATAAAATGTATAACAAATGAACAGGTATTTGAGGTTTTAATAAAATTTGTATTAGAACATAGTAAATGAATAAAGGATAAGGAGTACGACAATATTGATCCTGAATTTCGGATGAAAAAGAAAAAAATGAAATAAGGAAAAAGAGAAGAAAACTTGGAACGATTATTTCAATACATTGTAATTGCTTTCTTCGTGCGTTTATGTTTTCTTTTTCTATTTACATCATCACTCTTGACTCACATTGTGCGTCAGACGATACTTCACTCCTATTTTAAAATTGAGAATTATTCTATAGATTCATCTCTATGGCCTCTGAATTTTCTAATCAGATAAAAAATCAGAAATTACAATTAAATTTGTTCAATGCAAATTGCTTGTAACATAATGTTTGTATAATAGAAAATTATAAAAAAATAAAAAATATTTCATTATATTAAGAATTTGATAGTCATGTAATATTCCAAGAAATCAAGGCTGTACAATATATTAAAGGAATTGATAGAAATTAAGTTTCTCTTATTTGTTAAATACGAATGCATTTTCATGTCAACGCATAATTTGACTTTTAAACCATAAAAGTTGAACGTCGTTCGAATTAATTATAAAATATATTATGAAATGAATTTATAATTGTATTAAAAATAAATTCAATTAAAATGAAAATACTATGTTCAAAAATTTAATTTCGTAAATATTTCTCATGATTGAAATGTTAATTCATGTATTAATTTTATTAGAAAATAAAATTTAATTATAATAATAACAATAACGCGAATCGTTTAATTAAAATCACACAAATATAGTATATCATTTTATCATATCTGTAATATTAATAGTAATTAAAATTATTCTAATTTAATCGAAATATATTACTTTATAGGTGTTCATAGCATTTGAGACGAAAGTTGTTATTAAAAAGAAATTGATAAATTCTTTAACGAATAAATGAACCATTATCGATAAACTACAGAGAATAATTAAATAGCTTATACAAGCGTAAATAAGCATATGTGTACGCAATAAGATCGTGAAGTTAATATTCTATATTTTTTACGAAGGCAGTATTTGATAAAAATGTATTGAAGATTCGTCTAGAATATTTAAATGTTTGATAACCATCGATTTCCACGACATCTGACATTAGTATCTATTACTGATTATGGATTTGTGTGTGTGTGTGTGTGTGTGGGGGGGGTGTAGTATTATTCAAGATGCTGTCTATCTTGGTGATTAAATATTTAAATCTTCATTAATATTTGCAAAGCTAAAACGTAAAAGAAATGTGGATCGAGCTATTTCTTCTTTATGAAATAGTTGTACAGCGATGATGTGTTGTTGGAAAATTCTTTTCGATGGTATTTGCTTATCTTTCATGAATAAGTTATCTTATATCAGATTGAAAATTTTTCATTTCTATTTATTTCTTCAAATTTACTTTTTGTCTACTATTTTTTCCTATTCAAAGAAAATTATAGCATTGTGAGTATTTGCTTTCCGGTTAAATAAATTTATGTAAAGGAACGATATATATGTGATTTCAAATAGAGTGAAGAAATTATATATTAAACACTATTACTTTACCTTCTTACCAAATAAGTATTCGAAATGATCATCCTATTATGCAATTCAGCTATTTTAGTTTTTCCAGTTAATATAGAATATTTTGTGTTCCAAAGTTGTCATATCGACGAAAATTGAATGGCATAACAGTACTAACATGGCTAACATATGTACTTTTACGAATATTTTTATCTATGGCAGTAGCTGCATCCGAAAATAAAGGATTTTAAGATGCGCCATAATTGAGCGATATTGCTCAATTGTAGATAATACTATCAGATAATTAATCAACAACATCTTTACTAATTTTATTTACTGGTCGAGATTTACGTATTTTAGATTTCCATTTGCAATTGTGGGCTATATTGCAATTTTTCACTTTACACCTTGAGAATAGCAAGAGGAAGTGGAAAATGTTTAAGCGTCGACATTTTTATAATATAATTTAAATATCTATCCTTCGAGGCTTTGACTTTCATTCAAATGTGGAAAGTTTCTACAAAAGCCTACCTGTCCTTACTTAAGAGCATCATTATCAAAGTGTGTATCTTTAAGGATGCAAGGGTGCTGCTAGTAAATAGAATATTTTTTCATGTTACCCCCCATCCTTCCGAATTCCCCGAAATTAATACATTTCAGAATGTAAATTAAATCTAAGGCGAAGTACATTGAAGTTATATTTGTCCATATTATTTGTATTAACGGAATAAAAATAATATTCTGTAAAATTACCCACAGTTCTGAATATTATATAATGTCAATATCAAATTGACTAGTCATAGCAATTAAGATATAATTCAATATATTTAAAATTATATCGTTAAAAATTCTTTAGCAATGACGTGAACTTATTCTTTTATTTCACCTCAAACCAGCTGATTTACCTCGTTTGTCCGCAATTCATTATTCGGATTATCAAAATAGGGTATAAAACTGTTTTTGAAACTATTATTTAAACTACGATATACAATAAAATAGTTTAATTTTAGATGAATAATAAGTGTGCAAATTAATTGTGATATTTTAATTTCATAAATAATTAATTAGTATTATTATAACAAATTGTTAAGTTATTATATGAATTATATGTGCTATTAGAACATTATACGAATTATAAGACAAATTGTTTTTATGCCAAATATGAGAGAGAAACAATAAAACGCAAAAATAGATTGTAATAGTAGCAAAGTACGAAATAAAATATTTTAGTCATTAAATTTTACAATTTATTATTATTATTATTATTATTATTTTTTTTTTCAACATTATTCAAAGGGTGAAACGTATTTTATATGTTTGCTTTATATTCTAAGAAGTATTAGATTTTATAAAAATAATAAATATAGTTTTTCATGCTCTCTATTAACATTATTTATATTTAAACATTCTTAATTAAGAAAACTTATTGTACGCTAATATTTTTATTTATTCCCTCTACACATTTTATTCTGAAGATTTGGAGTACAAGCTTGGTTATATTATTTTTAACAACTAAATAAATATTTCTGAAAAATTTTGTTTGTCATAAGTTACCTCTATCATACGGCTCGAATGTCTGGTTTTACATTACTTTTATGTTATCAGTATAACTTGGATAAATAAGCGCATAGGCATAGCTAGATTTTGTCAGGCGAGCATGCGTTGCAAAAATAGAAAGTCCTCGCTTTGGTCTCGGAGGAGTAAAAGGACGACGCATCTTTTATTATTATGTCCACATTTTTAGGAATTACATATAATACATGATTACACTTTAGTATTTATAAAAATAAAATGATAAAAATTATCAAACATATGAATAATAAGGGAATAATTTTTATTAATTTTCATCAATAGCTTTTTTAATTGTAAGTAATATCCGTTGAAATTTTTTAATAAACAGAACGATTAGGCGTTTTTAAATAATAATACATTTTCATAAGATAAATATAACAAATATATGATGGATTTATTACCTAATTTCAACAACTAATTCAAATTATAATATTTCACTAAATGGTTATTAGATAGATAAAAATGTTCAGGTATTTATTGAAAAGAACAAGGGAAATTGATTTGAAAATTTGTTTTTATGTAATTTTTAATTATAACTTTTACGACTTATTGAAATTTGCAAGGAATTAAAATTCTTACACCAAATATCTTCTGTATTGTATTCTACCATAAATTAATTAAAAATAAATTACCAACTAAAAAAAAGAAAATACAATTTTCAGATAATTGAATTTATCATACAATATGAGGAACATAAAGTATGGAAAATTATTTCAACAGTATTGAAAGTAAATTATTGGATAAAAATTTTTTATTATTAATTATTTATTATTATTAGTATTAATAGTTACAATGATATAAAAAATTTGCCTAAATCTGTAATTAGACAATCATTTTTAAAATATAATGTTCAATGTAACTCAATAACGCTCAATTAGAGCTAATCAATTTATTTGTTTATATAATATGCTTTTGCAATGCAGAACATTAAAATTTTCAACCATTTAATCGTATAAAAGTGAATGACGTTAATCTAATAGCAGTGATGTAATTATTAAATTTTCGTCGTACTGTTCTTCTGTTTATAATAAGCTATTTTTAAATAGTTACTCTGTGGGATTTGTTTCTTAACACTATTTCGACGTTTTGTGAATGGTTTTAAGAAATTTATAAAATACTCGATATTCGATTGCTTATTAAAATTTCAAAAACACTTAAATGTTATGACATCTTCTTTGATTAAATTAGAAAGCAAAAGTTAAAAGCAAACACTCCTTTTCAACAACTTTTCAAAATGAAATAGTATGAAATTGTCAACATAATAGAGAGAGAGAGAGAGAGAGAGAGAGAGAGAGAGAGAGAGAGAGAGAGAAATGAATAGTAAAAGAGAATTACATCGGTAGTAGAATTGAAGCAAAGTAGTATTCTTTTAATGAGAAAAAGAGTGGAACAGCGTGACGGATAGATAAATACGCAGAATGGAAAAGGTAACGTGATGTTAAAGTAGCAAGAGGAGGGCAGAAAGAGGACGGTATGGTCAAAATAAGCAGAGGCTTGCAAAGGAAGGAGGATAAAAAGTAGTAGGGAAGACCTCGCCGATACCCTCGGGGACTACGTGCCTGGATTACTGAGTCTCCAGCACTTTTCAGTCCCAGGAACAGGTTAACTCTGGACTAGTGTCAGAAATTTTGAAATTTACCACAAAACCTGGACGCATTAGCCACAACTGCCTTTCTCATCTCACCAAAGCCGCACTTTTCATTTCATTCTATTTTCGCTTTGTTCGCAGAAAAATTCACCTTCTCTGAACACTTTGAATCTATCTTTCTCTCCGATGATCTATCTGCCTCTCTGCCTCTCTCTCTCTCTCTCTCTTACTCTCTCACTCTCACTCTCACTCTCACTCTTCCTACGTTCTTCTTTATATTATCAAATGATCTGATGGAATAGTAATCATTGAAGAACTTACGACATAATAAGATATTCAAATAAGCACAATCAAGAGGAAAGAAGTACTTTTTATATTATAATAATAAAAATGCCGAGAATTCGAAGAGCATTGTCGACGAAAACATTTATAATATTTTAAGTTTTATTTCTCCAGCTATATGGGATAAACACATTTAGTGAATATAAATATCATTGTAGTTAATGTAGAGATGTAGAAGTAAATTTTCACTATCGTATAAATAATACAATGAATAAATTATTTTTAATCCTCCTATTGATAAGAATTCTCACAAATGATACTCACTGTATCATTTACTTTACCTACTAGTAGAAGGTGTTTTTGCAAAGTACGTATCTATAAGAAAGACATAAAACTGTCAAGACTCTTTTTTTTTTTTATTTTATAAAGCAAGGTTTAAAAATTGCTTTCTATTTTTTATATTAGCAATATTTAACTATTAAAAACAAAATATTGAAGAACAGTAAATGATCGAAAATGACAATACCAATGAGTACTCTGGCCATTAATAGACAATGAGGTATTTACATTAAAAAAATTTCTCCAATATTAATCAGTGAGCGAATAAATCATTAATATATAATTGAAACGTTTTAATGTGTTATTTATCAAAATTGATGCTGTAAAATGTAAATTTGTTAAGATAATTTTTAAATTATAACATTTTTTCTCTTAATATTAAACAGTGTTGTTTGTTACTGAATGAAAATTGAATTGAAATGATTATACATATATTTCAAAAAAAAAAAAAAAAAAAAGAACCCATTTCATAAAGAAAATACAAGATCTTAATTCATCTTGTATATTTATGTATATTTACGCGAGATTGAGAAATGTAATAATCAGCTTAAAATAATATAATTAATAAGCATAATGGATAAATAACGTTTCCACATTCGACATTGTGTTATTACAATTAAATACAAATTATATTGTTATATCTGTCTTCCTATAAGTGACTACAATCATTATAATGACTCGAAACAGTAAATGCAATTAAATAATAAGGATGAAATAACTATAAATTACATTCAAGTTTTTCTAAATAATTGCTGGAATTGACTGAAACCCGAGTGATAATGTAATTCTATGCACTCAAGAATGATTTGGCATTTATCTAATATCTTTTATATTACTCTATTATTCGAAAATAATTTTAGCCAATATCATTACCAAGATTGAATACGTAATATAATAGATATTTTTTATTCCCCTTCGATACGGCCAATTTTAATAATTTCTATATTTTAACGTAGAAAAAAACCTGTAATTTAGCAATATCTCACATTTAATGTTCATTAATCGTATAATAATATTGATGATGTTATTATATTATCTTTCTATAAATTAAAATATTATTTATTATAATTGCGTTAGGGATTCCTTGAATCTCTCGAGTGTTGTTAGGCTACGAAATTTCCTCGAGCCTTCTGGTTTTCTGAATTTTCCGATGTTTATCGATGACTATCGTGCATTTGGTTCTTTAAGCCGAAGTTGGTGAAAGGTAGTGGCTTGTGTCTTATCGATGCCCTGAACACTTGCAACTTGAAAAATTCAATAACTACATTTTTATCGCTGTATACTGTGCAAAACGTGGCACTACACGAACGAGCATCCAGAGATTTATGACCTTCCGCCTCTCCGTATTACAAGCCAACAACAATATGGCAGCCGAGCAAGGAATGGAAGCAAAGGACACTAAGACTCTTAGGATGACCACTGCGCCAGCAAAGGAAGACACACTTCGAAGTGCCTCAATATCACAATAACCCTCGGAACGCCTTTTCGAGGCAAAAAGTCAGTGCTATCGGATCTCAGTAATGAATGAACTGGCTGAGGAATATACGTTTTACCAGAAAAAATTTCAAAAGCATTTTCATAGGTCGAGGAGCTGCACAAAGCCTTCGTCAAGGATCGTGCGTACATGGAGGTGACCTGGCCAGCTACTCACTACTAATCACGAGTATTTTGAGCTGAATGCTTTTGTCGAGGAATTCACGCAATACTCGATAGCGCGAGCAACTATCGTCAACCTTCGCCACGGCTCCACTGTCATAAACATAACTCTCCCCAAGTTCTCAGGAGAGCAAGCAGACTGGCTTGAATTTCACGATCATTTCAAGTCATTGATTATAGACAACAATGAAATTGATTGAAAAGTGCGAGGTTGAAATTATTGTAGTATTACCTCCGCGCCGCATTGGAAGGACCAGCAGTGCAGTCAATTTCTGGACTCCCACTGACAAACGAATCCCTTACCCCGGCTTGGTAACTGCTAACAGCCCGTTACGACAACAAAGATTTAATAATCCAAATCATGTTTCAATCAAGCCTTCTTCAATTGGAGAAATTCGTCAAAACGTCCGATGAAGCGACGAAACGGTTGCTGGCATTGGGAGTCACGTAAGATCACTGTAACTGCGTCTGCGTATACCTGATTACTCGACAGCTCGACCGTAAAACCAACTCATCAGGCCACTCAACATTCCTCGAATGATTATTGCATCATTTACATTCATGGAATCGGGGGAGCTCAATAATCTAAGACAAAAGGTGTGTCACTCAATCGCCGAACAATTCATACAAACTCCATTGTCACAATACACGCTCACATTCTTAAGACATTGATTGACACCAGTCGTTCCTTCCTTTCAGCCAACTCCACGCGATTGGCCATGCTTGAAAAACTTAATACTGGACGATTCGCAGTACTTGACTCCTCGTTCAGTAGACATAATTCTTGGTGCAAATTTGTACGGGCAGATCATCAAGCCCCGTGTCGACGATATTTTTGGAAATGCAGACACCCCGTGTTCGAGATTGATGCAGTTCCATGAATTTTAGAAAAAGTAGGTAATACGCGCTGTGCGGCGTACGGCACGCGCGCCTAGACCGGCACGCACGTGCAGATCGGGACGCGCACTCGAGCGAATATTTACAAACAAAACTCAAGTTTTACGACATGAAATCTAATATACTATAAGATCACACAAGGGTGATTACTCCTACTTTTCTCTCGTCGAACATTCTCGAAGGTTCTAGATTTTTCCTTCCACGCCTCGTTTAAGAATTCAGTGCAACAACGACGATGCCTTTGTTACTAAGCTAAGTGAGCCGCCGCGTGGCTATATAAGGGACACTCTCTCGCTGAAAATCCCTCTCGCTTAAAGCCTCTTGCTTGCTAACCGGCTCCTTTGCCGAACCACCCTCGCTCAACTGCGCTTGCGGCTAACATCTTGCCCTGATCCGACAGCAGTGACACCGACCATAGTGGACCGATCTAACCATCTACCAGTAGAAGCCATGGAACGGTCGGTATTTTCAGCAGAGCCGCCACGGAACGAACGATCAAGCCTTCGCTTCGTGCGCGTATTCAAAAGGCTCATTGTATAATATCACTTCGCGTTCACTCAAGTGCTCAATTGCCGCTTAGTCTTTTCAATATACTGTGAAGACGACGCGTGGCCATATTATCGGCAGCATAGTTAAGAATACACGCGTGCATAAGAATAAGAAATCGGCAGATTAAATAGTGATTAGAGTGTAGCCAATGGAATAGTAATCAAAGGGAATATTAATTAAACAGCAATCAACAGACTTTCTCAGCACTTTACAAAGGTACCTATTTTATATTAATAAATAAACTAGTCACATCTAGCACAAACAAGTCGGGCAAACTTACGCTCTTTTGAAAAACACTTGGGATCCATTCAGGCCCTCTAGCAGAGATAGGGCACACCTACGCTCTCTCGAACTAACACTTCGACATCGTACAGGCCATCAACAGCTGACGCAAGAGTCACTGTGATTCACACACTTTGGTTACACAAGAACAACACAGATCGACTAATAGACTATATAAATACAGATTATTAAATCCTTCACTTCAATTAGAAATCTTACCTTTAATTGTTTTTACCTGTGACTAGATTCTTCTACTGTCCCCTTACATAATTAATGACACAACTGATTACTTAATAAATTCCATTAAACATCTTACACCATATCAAGTATCAACAAAAGCCAGCTTTCTTCCCAGCTGATCATCTCCCCAATTAATCTCTGAACTTATGATAAAAATGACAACATAGTCTAAACGCATTCAAATATTACAGAACCTTGTGGAAAATATGCTGTACCTGAACTTGACGTCACCCCTCATTACTTGAATAGAATTCTCTCTCTCTCTCTCTCTCTCTCTCTCTCTCTCTCTCTCTCTCTCTCT
>NW_011948432.1:2787341-2844808 GCF_000503995.2 Ceratosolen solmsi marchali
CAACAGTGCAATATCATTATACTTGTTTTACTAAATACATAATATTTTTCAACCTTATCACATATTATTTCCTTTGAAGTTATCCTGCCGAGAGACTAATCCACTGAACTATTGAATTGGTAGTTCGAGCCATAAATTAAAACTTTAAAATCGAACACCCCGGAACAGCTAACTGAAGTCGCATGCCAATTACTAGATCTCTGCATGACGGGCGATTTCTCTTTCGCAAAATGATATGCAACTCATCATAATGATATCACCGTAATCAACGTGGATCGTAATCCGACCACTTAAATTACGTTCGACGATTGCTCCAGAAAAATCCTTGGATTACGCAGGTCTCCGCAACGAGACAATTTTTCATTCACGACAAAAAAGATGTCGGAGCAAGATGATAACATTACTAAACGCCTCATCCTATCTCAAGTGGCTCAGATATTTGATCCACTAGGTTTTGCTTCACCTGTCGTGATCAAGGCACAGCCTCTCGTGATGGTCAACTGTTCATCACGGGATCAGATCAATGCAACTGCATCGCTGTGAGTGTACATAAAGAGTATCAACATACTCTCTCCTATAAGGAATAAACCCAACCCATCAATAATGTAATTGCCAATAAAACCATAATAAACCATTTTGAACGAAGTATGGACACAGTGTATATCTCTAAAATCCTTTCACGTAAGTCCTTGCTCACCCATCTGCCAAGCGGGCGGCAAATTTAACGAACTGTCCAATAAATTCGAATAAATAATTGAATTCTTCGATGAATATGGATTTGTATCTTAACTTATATAAATAATAAGTAATGAATATTAAATGATAAGAAAGGATTAATTGTTAAAGTTACTACTTTTATCGGCTCGAGTCCTTTGAAGTCAGTGGAAGTGGTGAGATCCTGAGGTACGATGACTCGGCTCCTGACACTCGATACCTTCGAACGGCAGGTTATCGCACATCTTCATTACCTACTTCATACAAAGCCGTGTAGGTCATTTTGTTGTTATTTTATAAATAATTTTTGTCCGTACGTGCCTGCATATACAATGAAAGAAAATTTCGAATGAAGTCTGAAACTTTATCATTTGGAAATTGTAATATTAGCTACGAGCATGAATCTTGACAAAGATAAATTTTAATAGACTAATTCCACTCCATTATTCGGTTTTATGGTCGTATATATCCATTTTCAACTAATGTGGGTATCGATTTCAGATGCTTAATTTTGATATTATTAATAAAACAATGGTGAAAGACTATTTCATAATAATAAAATAAATACAATAAGATTAACATTAATATATTAATTATATTGATAAAATTTATCAAATATATTCAAAGATGCATATATCACTGCTTACAATGTTTCGCTTAATTTTAAAGTGAAACGTTGCAATGTATTTCGATTAATTTATTTAATAATTATTGTCGATACTAATGCAATAAAGTAAATTGATTTGTAAATTGGTAACGGCATTCAATAAATTTAGTACTAAATATTTGTTTATACAGAAAGTAAAGAGATAAATTTTATTAGAGAAAATTAAAGCGAGTAATTCGTGGTAAATTTAATTGATTTTCAACTGTAATTACGTAAAGCGTGATATTTATTTATTAAACATATAAGCCCTTGACCAAAAATTATTAGTATGAACTATATTATATGTGCGTAATAAATGTTAATGTAAAATTTGTATAAGTGAATGCTTTTATAAGATGTTCCACAGACGACTATTCTTATGTATTAAAACCATAAAGTTATATAATAACAATTTATTATTCTTTACAGATGATTAAAAGATTGATAATATAATAGCAAAATATAACTGCAGTTTACTACAATTTAAACGAAAGATTGAAATTTTTCAACAAAAGTCTTCCTCTCTCTGTCTCTCTCTCTCTCTCTCTCTCTCTATATATATATATATATATATATATAAACATGAATGTTAATATTATTTACGTGGCCAATCTATGTTGATTAGCTTATTCAATTTTTAAGTAGATCATAACAAGTAGAGTAATAAAAGATTCGAACCTACAGAAATTTTACGACATTTCACTACATTTAGTATTACAACGAGAGAAAGTTTGACACTAGTAAATTCATGCACCGCGTAAGACCAATGAAATATTACATTTAAAAGCAACTATGGCGGAGACTCTCGCGGGATGTCTTTGTGCGTAAAATGCTCATAAATGCGGTGATTCTCCTTGATTGCTAAGTAAAATTTGAGGATCCCCCTCCCAGCCCCACAACGCCATCGCTACAAGTGCCCGAGCTCTCCCAAGTCCAGAGAAGGTCGAGAATATTCATAAGGGTTATTGTCGGACTCGGAGAGCGAGGTAGGGCAGCTTAACCGGCCCGGTAGCCAATTACATGAGGTCACCTAAAGGGCAATGCAAGGCCGAGTTCCACAAATTTTCGCTTAATGCTCTCGAGGAGTGGGAGCGTAAACTCTCCCATTCTTTGTTTGAACGTTATTAAAGCTGTGTCAGGCGTTAACGTTCGAGCATTGAAAATGTCCGACATAATAAATGTCACTAACACCTTGTCCTTTACCAAATGAACTTTTTCACCTTGATACTTTTCTATTTGGCATTCGGAATGGATTAGCGAGGCGATATGTAGTTCGATAAATTATCCGTAAGAAGAAAATTTAATAACATATAGCTGTCAATAGAAGTCAATAAGAATGCGATAAATCAATTATACACGATACAACGTTGTTAGGATATTCATATTCATTTATTATTCGAACAAGTTCCTTTTCCAACAATTCAACTGCCTCGATTTATTATCATCCTTAGAGCTTTAAGATACGTAGGAATGTACATTCTAATCGATACAAAGTACGTTATAAATAGCTATTGATATTGCGTGAACTGAAATACGATATCAATAATGATATCTACCTGATTATTCTTCACTATAACACTTTTATATCAACACGGCCATTCCTTTCGTTCCTATTATTTTAAACAACTTAATGCAAGCCAATTCGTTTGCCAATATCTACGTAAAAAATGTAAAATTACAGGAGCATTCAGCATTCACGAAAAATAAACAATAATATAGTAATTATTTGCGAATTATTGTAAAATACCAATAAATCAGAAATAACTTTGCTACACGTAATATATCCGGGAAACTTTCCAAAATAAACGAAATTATCCATTCGCTTTCATCTTGAATGGAGCAGCGAAACAACATCATACTCGGCGATAATTTATTCTTCGTAATACCGCGAATCACCATTGTAATAAAATAGGAATTCACATATTTTATTAGGCACACGCACATAATAACAAGGACGCGCAATGTTAAATCGCTCGCTAATAGCGTTCTTCGCGCATCTGCAGCGGGGGCGAAAATTCACCAATGTAACATGGAGCGGAGGCGTTAGGATGAGAATCCTACGAATAGCTACGAAGCCGATCATTACCTAGCCCCGCTGAATTATGATAATAAAGTAAAAAAATGATAATGACCTACTTTCCTTCCACCTCCGCCTCTCACGCGACTCCCGACCATTTTTTCACCACCAGCAGAGTCCCGTCTGCTTCTCCGCTCGCGCAATTAATCTCGTCCCTGCTACAATTCTCTACACATGCCCTACATTTTACGCTTTTTAATTCGTCACGTGCCCGTTTCCACGGATGTCGTTGCATTTTTATGAGGTTAGTCGAGGCACCGAGAATTACCCGAGAACTGCCTTTCTCTGATTTTCGTGTGTCTCGACGGCCGAGCGACACAGACGTAATTTGACCATCTTATCTTTTATTCGCGATTTATCTCTTATGGAAGTGTCGCCCCCCCCCCCCATAACACATGTGCATTCTCTCTCTCTCTCTCTCTCTCTCTCTCTCTCTCTCTCTTGGTGTTAAACTACATAATTTCTAAGAGTATTTCATGTATGTCACATAGTTATCACGCGAAAGCTTAATTCTTTTATGCATTGCATATTCTTATTTATAACTTAATTTTTTAAACAACATCACATGTATTTTAAATTAACTTTATCAATATAGTTTCCGACTGTTATAATAATTATTCCTTAATGAGCAATGTTTTTTTATAATAAACTGCGAATAACGTTTTAATCGAGGACAAAACTCTCTGATCAACGACAATTTAGCTGCTACAGAAATCAGATTAAAAAATTAATTTGCTATTACCTACCGCAACATATATATATAATACTTGTAATAAGTGTATCCAGATGATAATGAATGTTCACTGAACGTTAAAACGAGAGGAACATAGAGCAAAGAACCAAGAAAAAACAAACAAACAATTAATAAAATTACCAATAATATTTTTTATCTGTCGCAATATCGTACAATTAATTAGTAGAGTGGAAATAAAAGATTATACAATATAGGGAAAATTTATTAGCCAGTAATTTTACTTTCCCAATATCTCAAATTAAAGAAGGTTTGACGGTTTAGCATGAACATGGTCACTTATTTGGCTTTCATTGCTTAAGAGCCAGAACGTGACATAAATGCTGGATACGGTTCGGCTTCGTGTGTGTGCGTAGCCAAAGAGAATCACAAGAAATGCCGTTCACTGTCGAGTGCTCGATAGCTCGTATTGTTCTATGTTTGTGTTGGATGAGTTAACAGTCTCACTTGAATGGTAAAATTTTATTAAAATTTTAACGCCTGAAATTTCCTAGACTCTTAATATGCACTATTTCCTTTTTAATAATGACAACTCGACATAAAAATATACGATACGGTGTGAAAACCGTAGATATCAGAGAAACGAATGAGAAAAAAATTTAAGAAAAAATGTAAAGTTTCGTGTTAATACACTGATGGAGCAGCAGTCATGAACGTAGCGGCTTCGCTCGTTCTCCACAAATAACGGAGGCGTCACGTTACTAAAGTAGTCGAATCAGCAGGGCCAAGTAAAATGTGGTCGGGTGGGGGTGACTCGCGCGTACAAATAATCCTCGGTTCCAGCAATCGGCGACTCGCTCCGACCTCGTCATTCAGGGGGTGCAAAGACGTCGCGGGAGCAGAGGTTGAAAAACACGCGGCGAATGTCCCGTCACACAAATCATCGGGACGGTAAGCGCGACGACGAGGCTCCCGGGACATTCCGCGGCGCATTCCGCCACTGCACCGACGGTTTACCACCCACCCCGGCGCTCGGGGATTATTCTCGGGTGTTCATGCGCCGGGTGATGAATCGCCATGGAGTGCATTGTAGCCGGATGGCGTTACAGGGTGGCTCCGATGGTAATAATCATGTCATAACGCGCAATCCGCCGACGCTTTCCTCGCCCCATAATTATTGCCCTGGCACTTCTCCTACACTGTCGGCTTCGCTTGCCCACTGCCCACCGAACCCGGACAACGTATCTTTTGTGCACTAGTGCGTTTAGACGATTATTTGTTTCGCTCGCTTCTTTGGAGACGCTTAATCGTGCGCTTCTCGCTTTTTCTACTTGAAATTATGGAATGGCATTCCGTTGGTGGTTAGAGAGAAGGCGATGGGAGGCAGAGGGCGGGAGGTTGGGAAGGGCTTTTGTATTATCGAGTAGTGCCAAGTGTATTGTATTATTTAAATTTCGAATGGTGTTGTGCGTTAGATTTCTGTGAAACTAATTAAACTATTCGATCATTTATAAATACGACTTTAAACGTTAAATTTGTTGATATAAGTATTCAAATAACTGATAATTCCATCAAATCGTAGTTCATTGTTTGAAAGAAAAGTAATTCGGAAAATTAAGCAAACAGTCCTTTTAGTAAATAGTAGCATTCTAATTTAAAATGGAAGATTATACTATTGCTGAACAATATTGATTAAAATACAAATCATTTCGCTTTAAAAATATAAACGGCAATAATTAATAGAAAGTTACTTTATGCTGTAAATATAAAATCCTATTATCCCAAACAATGCAATACATTGTCTTACTCGACAAAGTGTTAATCGGATTTTTTTTATTCAAAAGGCCTTCTCGATTGTTCATACTGCAAATTAATTCTACAGTATACATTCTGTAGTATAACATCTTAAATGATTAAATGTATATTCTTATGCACGATTACTTGTTAGATAAGACGTTTTCTCTTTACATTACTAGCTAACTTATTCATATGATATAACTGATTCCACTCATTTCTCAAAGTATAGGAATAATTCAAAATGTTAACGACCTGTAAATCATCGTTATCTAGCTAGAAATTGGAAGCTTTCGTATCTTGAAAAGGGGAAATTTAAGGAATTATGGAAAAATAATCAGGAATGAGAATAGTTGTAGTACATACAGAATACAAAATAATATGATGATAATAAATTTTAAAAAGCTTCGATAGAGTGATTTTATAATATTACTAATCATTCGGATGTGATATCAATGAATTATTTATACAATTCAATTTATTTGTTCATGTGCAATTTAAAGTACATTTTTTGTTTTTATTGAGACGAATAATTATTTAATTTCGTGAAAATAACTTAATGTTGTGTGAAGAACGTATTATCAGTTATTTATAAGATTTATAATTAATTATGTAACTTTTATAAATTAACCATGTTGTAGTAATGAATAGAAATTATTATTATCTTTGAATGATATGCAATAAAAGTAGAAAAAATTAAGTTTTACCGCACAAAATAATTGTACGTTAATTAGGCGATTCGACAATTTTTTGAGTAATAAGAAAAGCATACTAATGAATAATAAAGTAAATTATATATTTTTAATAACTTATGATAAATTTATATTTCAAACTTCAAACCAGACTAAATATATTTTTCTGGATTTCATTATCTAAATGCAAGGACTTTTTAGTAATGTTTTTATAAAATTACTTATTTTTGTTACATAAAAACAAATAATATTCATAATTATTAATGAACTTGTACATTATTTGCTTAAACATTTTTGTAACATTTATACATAATATTAGCAAAATCGTAAAAGGAGCGTTATTTAAAATATTATAATAATTCAATAAACGTAAAAGTTTAGATTAGAATTATTAAAATTAATTTACAATTAAAATTATTAAATTGCATTCGTATCTTTTCTTCCGTAATTTCCACTATTTTACTCTCCCTTTTTACAACATTTTTTACCTTATAATGCTATTTCTTTAAGATATACAGGGATATAGAAAGTATTTGCTTGCAAAATGTAGAGATAGATATATATAAAGATAGACATAGAGTGAGAGAGAGGGGGGGGGACGTGTAAAATGTAAAAAAGGGAAATCGATATTGAAAAGGAATAAATCAGAATAACGGTAAAACGTGAGCGGAAAAACTAGACGAAGCCAAAAATAAAATCACACCTAAAGAAGAATAAAGTGAAAAAAAGCGAAAGACAAACAGAAAAAGACGAAGGAAATAAAAGAAAATAGAAAAAGAAAAAGGAAAAGTCGGAAAAAGAGAGGACAAACACGTGTAACAGAAAAGAAAGGAGGAAGCACTAGACGCGTTAATGAGTTTTTTGGGGACGGCATGCCAGATTACGGAAAATATAAGAGAGATGGAGGCTATAGAGAAGAGGAGCAGAAGTACCAATGACAAACGACAGTAGATACGAATTAGAGAGCAAAGCTGTATAAAAGAGTTTCGGAGTGCTTTAGAGAAAGAGAGGAGAGAGAGAGAGAGAGAGAGACAGTGGCAGGACAGAGTAAGCTTGATTTTGGGGTGGGGGGATACACGGAGAAAGGAGAAGTATAGAGGAGATCGATTTGCAGTTTCAAATTTAAATAAACGCCGATAAAAGGACCACTTTCTACTACAGTAGACGACGATGCACGTTCATTTTGCTCGCGAGACGCGTTTTTCATTTTGTTCCGAGGAAAGATCTTCTCGCAGTCTTTTGTACGACGAATTGTCAGACTGAATAATTCCTTTTTTCTCTTTTACCTACTTTGAATCATTTTTCTAGACGAGAATCTTCAAGTATCTTAAAAATTCAGACCAATTATGAAAGTAAAAATAATATTAATAAATAGATAGTACGACATCATCATAAACAGAAAATTTTTTAATATTTTCAATCATCCACTACTCTTGACGATTTTATAAGTTATTTTTATTGGACAATCTTTTAGTAGAGAAGTAATTTTCAATACAAAATATCTTAATGTTCCATTAAAAATATATGCACTAGCTTACTCAAAGTTTTAATTCAATAACATTATTTCCAATAGCTTGTTAAAAAAAAAAAAAATTTCTGATCGTCCCATATATATGGAAATATGTTTATAATATACAAAATTTGATAATTATGGCAATATCATAATTTCACTTATACTAATTAAAGAGAAATTATAAAACTTGGTAGTGCCTTAAAATGTGTATATATTTTCATGTAAATACATAAACATTACGTTTAATATGTTAATTTAATATGTTTATTTGCATTATTAAACATGTTTGTTTAGTATTATTAAATGTTATAGAACTATTAAATCACATTTAATGTCAAACTGAATTCACATAATTTTATAATATATATATATATACATCATGATATTATCAAGACAAGAAATTTCTGTATAATAATTTTACTTCTAGTCAACAAAAATATCTTTCACATTGCCTAAAATATTTACCCAAATATAATTTCTGCTTACATACTTTTCATTCTAATTGCTTTTGATTCACTTTATTGTACATCATCTTCAATGTTATCTCGTAAGGGCCCGTTTAAAAATATAAAATATTCTTTGTTAATTGATACGAACAAGTATTGTTCGTATATTTTTCTGTAAATTTATGCGACACATATTTAAAAAGTAAAGTATATTCTAAATAATCTTTACTATGTAACTTATTGACATCTATTTAATTATTTTATTTATTCTCCGTTTCTTATTTTACTGCAATGATCCAACAAAGTCCTAATGAATTTCGATTAATATTCAGCTATATTTTGCATTAGTATCTATATTTCTATTTTTTCAAGGAGTGTTTTATAACAAAATCATAGTTCCCGGCATAAAATATTCATAGCATCGTATCGTAATTCATGTTATCGTAAATGAAGAAAAATTTAATTAAATTCAATCAGGTGGTACGGCGATAGTACATAGTTCAGACTACACTTTTTACATTAAATTAAAAATGTAAGATTAAGACACAACTTATACATATGTTTTCGATTAAAGTTTTCAGCCGAAATATTTATTATCACTTTTATCCTTAATTGTTTTACCATCAAAGGATAATTCGCCGTATACGTAGAACCATCGTTATCTTATTTCTCATGCGGTAACAACTGATTAAGCTAATTAAACTAAAAGAGCGTTCATTTTCATATTCAATGGTAAAATGTTGTATTATAAGCATTTGCATTGAAACGTATCGTAATCAAGAAATTGTTTATTAATTAAAAGTCACGCATTTTTGTATTTGTATTTATCACTTACTTTCATAAATAAAAGTTGGCAATAAACTGGCTCGAGCGTAATTTCGCTGCAGGATGGCAGTTGAAATGAAAATTTCACCGTTTCAGCTATGAAATAGGCAGGAGAGCGTAAGAGGATCGGCGGCATCGGGTAAACTCGAAAAATCTCTTTACACTGATATTGAAAAATAACGCGGCCTCGCTTTCACCGTCTCTCGCACCACCTCCGTAATATTCTTCGCATTTGGCATTGCCGGCGCGTTCGATGCAAGTTCCAATTTCTCCGGTATTAAACAATTAAATTACAATCAGTTTAGTGAGACGCGTGCGAGCCGTTCGTCTCCCTCATTTTATCCTTTTTCCTCCCGGTACAGGACGAATACAATAATAAAACAAGACTACGAAGAGGAAAAACCGTGTACGACTAAAGGACAGAATTGCGGCGATGTCGAGTTTTCTATTGGAAAAATCCGTGGCGAAGGAGCGAACGTGACCATTTGAGCGACAGCGATTACAAGTATTTTCCGTTTGCAGCTTTTAGCGCGCGAGTTTATTCCAACAACTCGGCTCTTCAATTTCGACCCGGATAATATATTTTCAAACTTGCATGCTCACTTTTACTTTCTTGTAATTAGTCAATCATTTACTCTTAATTTTTATTGAGCACGTGCCGTAGCTTTTGACCAACTAATTGGCTGAATATAAAAGAATTTAGTCAGATTTACAAACGAACAAGGCTTCCTTGTCTCAAAATCTATTATATTTGCCATTTGAAGGGACGCGATTGATTACGAATCAATGTAAACTGTTTGAATGTAATACTTAATTTGACATATAATATATAATTTTAATAATTTTAACTTGTATTATTATGGATAATTTGGATGATTTGAATTGTTTGCCTTTAAATATATGTCGAAGGGTATTTAGAAAAAGAGACAAGAAAAAAAACGTTGGCATGTCTAAAACTCCACATTTTAAATATGATACTTTTAACGGGGATACTAACTAAATTGCAACAATTAATTTTTTTTCTACAAACACTTAACGTATACGTATAAATAACAATATTCATTTGAAAATGATTAACAAATATCTCGTTTATTAAAATTGAATTTCAACTGTTTATTCATTCTATTCAATCGCATCGATCAAATTCTATTGCAACTGTTAAATTTTTTACAGAGAATTCCAATGATCTTTTCATTATCATCACAATTAATTTTCTATAAAAATGTTTAATTAATTTTACAGAAAAGCTCGATATGAAATTCAAAAGTTACGCAAAATGAGGAGAAAAATTTTAAATTACCTTGAACTTTGAAAAAAGGTAGCTCATACGCGTTGTAAAAGCATCAAGGTGAAAAACGAACGAGAGTAACGATAACTTCACACGTAGAGTGTTTGAAAAAAGGCAAAAAAGGACGATGTAGAGAGAGAGAGAGAGAGAGAGAGAGAGAGAGAGAGAGAGAGAGAGCCCGAGTCTGGGGAGTCAGTGGGGCGGAAGGGCAGAGAGATAAAGAGTAGTGAGAGTAGTGAGAAGAGAGTTAGGGCGATGGCGGGGGCCGGAAGAGAGAATAGTTAGAGAAGGTGGGGTAAAACGAACATGCGAAGGATACCTTCGGCAAGTGGAGGTGAGAGGATCGCAAACTTTGGTAATTTCACGAATCGGCGTGGGCGGGTGGATGAGCTTTCGCAGGTGCCTTAATTTTTGCCGTAACACGTCTGTCGCATGCGCTTGCCAGTAAAGCGAGATACGGCACGGATTTTTCCCGTTGCTGATTTTAATAACAGATAGCCACTGTACTGGTCCTGCGCGCACGCGCGCCCAGGGCACGACTGAGTTACATTGTAGATATAACCCTGCCGCGGGATGAGTCGCGAGGGCGGTGATTGTAGAGGGGCGATGGTAGGGGGTGGGGTAAGGGACGGAGGTGGGGGGGGGGGGGGGAGATGAGTGAGTCACAGCGTTTACGTGACCCTGGAAGCTCTGGCGTCGTCGGGACCACTTCTCCTCAGCCCGGAACGCCCTGTGCTCAGCGTCTCACGCGGCCCCTTCTGACTGCTGAGAAATAAATTAAAAGGATTCCTTATTGCAGCAGCCTTAGACGAGGAATAGATGAAGATGGAAAACTACTCGGCGTCTCGTTTCGCTACATCCTCCCGTCCGATGAATGGAGGAGCCTACACATTTTTCCATTTTCATTTTCGTCCCTTTGTCCCCGTCTCGTTCTTTTAATTTTACTCGGTATGGGCACATTGTAGCGACTCGGAATCTCACTCCGACTCTCGAGATTCGCTTGCAAAGAATGAATAATTGCGCTTGATTTCGCCGATATTGTTGGATTTAGCGCCGATGTACGAAGACTCCTGTTACCGACAATATTCATGGTTTAGTTATTAAAATTTTGCCTACGAACAATAGATTCCTACTTTTATTGAATTCGTAATGGAAATTAAAAGCAGACGTTGATGGTCAATATTATTAACGAGCTACTTGTTATTCTGATATTCGCGAGCTCATTGTCCTTTTTCATCACAATAGAGTCAATATACGATAATAATCACTTGTAAACAATATTCTTATTTATAAACGCCAAATAAATATATTATAACTATTTAAATTATAATTGTTTATGCGAGTTCAAGTATTTTGTACGATAAATTTCGCCAACAACTTGTTTAATTAACTGTGAACTTGAAGCAGAGTTTGTAAATTAATAATAACGCATACGTTATGTAATATAAACCTCCTGCCTATAATTTTTCACATCCTATATATATATATATAATGATAATAATTTACTGTTTTTTACAAGGCACTCGGATTTTATAATTGCTAGACAGAATAGGACTTTCAATGAGTAAATCTGCCAAAGTAAAAGATCCGTGGCGCAGGAAATTATTTGCCTAAGTAGACAATGTCTTAGTTATACGAACAGACAATTTTCCAGCTACGGTGCATCTTTTACCGGGCTTCTCAAATGCAAGGTGTCATTAATCGACGACGTGAGCGTAATAACGCCGGGGGTGATGGGTATGGGCAGGAGGGAGAGATGAGCGTTTTAAAGGGTCGACAGTAACGGGCGCCACATTTTTTTGTTTCGCCTCGTAAAGCCGTAATGTCATCGGCATGGGAGTGGTGGAGCAGCGCCCATTCAGACGGCTGTAATCTGTCGGCAAGTTTAATTAATCTCCGTCCGGCCGTTTGTTTAAAAATACAACGAAAACGCTGTCGTCAACGTAAAACGCTTTCTACGAGCTTCCCGCGCGCGCTCGCTTACATTTGTTTAATTTTTATCGAATTAATGCCTTTTGGAGAGCGTTTTATTTCACTATCGAGCTACCGCCGAATGTTTTTCGCTTTAATTATTTTCACCTCCCAACTCTGATTGAAAAATTTTGAACTCTCATAAAATGTTGATTGAAATTCAAGTTTGCGAGGACAGGGATTTTATGGTATAATATACACTGAATGCTGTCGATCTGGAGCCATAAAATGGTCGCGAATATTTTATGATCATTTTGAAAATTATTCATAATAAACATGAGTTTACTCTATAATTGATATATATATATATATATATATATATTGATGAACGCAATATTTTATTCGCTTAATGTACGATTTTTCATTCTAATTAAAATAATGGCTCGTGCTCTGTTAAAACAATTATGAATCGTTTATATTGAAAAAAAAAACTGTTCCCGTAATTATAATAACCATAGTTTATAATGAACATAAATTTTACGTAAGCACGCACGTACGAATATTGAATATGTTTTTATAACATTTTGCGCGTATATTTGCGAAATATTTACAATAATGTGTGTATTTTCAAAATATTTATCATTACTGTTTATTAAAATTTATTAAAATCTAGAAATACAATTTATTTATTGTAGAAAATTTTATTTAATTATAATTTTAATAATAATAATTATTATTATTATTGTTGTTGTTGTTGTTGTCGTTGGTATTGTTACTTTATATTTACATTTAATTAATAAAAAATGAATTTTGTATGTAAAAACAATATTGTTCCTCTATTATTTCGTAATATATTTTTTGTAATAATAATAAATATCGTAAATATTTTAATAATTATTTTATATCAAATTCACGATGGAAAGGATGAATTTTCTGGTTTGTTTATTTGAATTGAAAGTACATGTAATAAATGTGTTACGTTCGATAACTATCGGGCATTTACTAGAATTAATAAAAATTGTAATAAAAAAAAAAAAAAAAAAATAGATAATTATTCATATAACACATTACAAAGAATAATAATAATAATAATATTTATTGTTATTATCATTAGCTTAAAATAAAAAAAAAAAGTAATATTTATAACGGACAAAATGTAATGCAACAAAGGATGTTCAGTATTGTGATCAATTAATAATATCTATTCTCTAGTTACTTTAGAAAATGAGTTCTGCCGTTATTTAAATACTATTTTTCAGTTATGTTACTTTGCTAATAATTACAAATCCCGACAAGGAAACACGTTTTTTTATTTTATATTATTGAAATAAATGCAATATTTACACTTGTAAATTTATTTATTTATTTATAGGGTACATTCAGAGTGAAAGTAATCGGTAAATATTTTTAATTGAGATAATTGACGAGGGAGATATGATTACATACTAGAAATAATGAATATATTACAAAAACCAAAGCTCAAGTTGATTGAAGAAACCAATAATTTACTTATTTATAATGTTGTATGAAAATGACTAAAATAACATAGAAATTATCGCGGCATTTTCAGGTAAGTATTTTAAATTATATTTATAGACTAAATATTATGCAAGAACATTTAATAATTCAAATGAACTTTCCAATGTGAAATTATATATTATGAATAATCATTGTAAACGATATTTGAATACAATATTTAAAAAAATTTTATATTTAACTTCACTATACCGTAATAATAGTATAATTACGACATATGACATTAATAAGGGTATAATATATATTATTTTGTGCGTAGCTTGAACAATAATCTAATAATCTAAAATAACAATTTCAAATAATCTATCGACTGTAATAAACATTAAGTATTTCGTATTCGGGGACCTTGCTCGCTGTGTGAGTCATTTCAAAGACGCCAGAGGGCGCGTTCCCAATCACAAGTGGAGGATGAGATTCTGTTGCGCATATCGAAGCTGGATTTTCAACAGATTTCTCGTACAATTTGTCTCGCGGTACGAACTGAATCCTAATTTTTGTATTCGATATTTTGCGTCGGTTATTCTTTTAAAATTGACTTTTAACCGATTGACCTTTAGCGTCGACGGTAATTTTTTTTTTATTTATTTTGTGCTATTCTTGATTATGTAATTAAATCAAAGTTGAGTGGTTTTTACGAATTGTAAATGTTGACACGATTCTAAAATAGGAAAAGCTAATTTCCTAGCTGCTAAATTCTTTGTAATTTATATAAGAAAATCAAAATTCATATTGTAGAATAACGTGTATATAAAAATCTATATAAAAATGTCTAAAGAAAATGTTGATAGTTATCATTTTATTTGCGTATTTTCCTAAAAATTACTACTTTTTCAAATAAATATCTCATATAATATGCACAACTATATTCTATTTCATATTATTAACAATTAAGTTAAAATAAAGAATCAGTTTTGGATAATTTTTGTTGGTATCATAAAGGGCGTGTTGTTATGTGTTATTATGCCTCTATCTTCGATAGTTTTTCATCTAACGTTTATTTTAAAATTGTTTATGACAATACGAATAAGTCACTTATTTAGTAGAGTAGGGTATTGAATGTTAGTTGCGAGACAAGATCAATTGCCAGATTGAAACTATAAATGTAATTTGAAAGGATTATTTTAGAACTTATTTCCGCTCTTATATTGCCTTATAATACGAGCTAACGAAGCGTCGAAATAATCTCTTAAGAAATTTTTCATTTCCCAATGCCGTGCTTCCTTAAAGCATTGAATTTTCTGTACACGCCCGAGTAAGAGCGAATAAAAAGCTTAATACTATATTTAAAAGTGAGATATGTGTTAATTTAATGTATAATTGAAATATTTCATTTCGTCACGGATCTTTTTCACGGCATTTTATAATGAATTTATATAGGAAACAAGTGTATAGATTGATCAAAAGATAAACGTAGACTTTAATCAAGCGATCGAATGATCGAAATAATGAGCGATCAATGAACCTACCCAGACACGATAATTCAATTTTGTAGAAAACAAAAAATGGCAAAACGGATGATCGCTACTTCGTATATTTCGATGTATGAGCGTTTCATATACGAGTAAAACTCATTACATTAATTAATCTAGAGATTTTAATAATTTTTTCTCAATTCAATTTACAAGAACGATTTGAGATAATGTAAATTGAAAGGTCGATGTGAAGAGCTTATTCGACCCAGACGATACCGAGTGCGATGATCAACAGAATTACTTCTCTTCAAACAAATCATTATCACATTTACGAGTGATAAACAAACGTTTTGTTCGTTTATAAAGTTAATAACACGAAAATGGTTTACGCATAAAGCCTGTAGCGCTACAAAGAAAAAAAAAGAAGAAAAAGAAAGAAAAAGAAAGAAAAGTCCAATAGGGGCGAGGTGAGATAAAAAGAAAATTAAACAATTAAGAGGGTAGTGTCAGTGGATAGAATAGCGGATACAAAAGTAGATACAAGAGGCAGTGAAGCTCGAGAGTAAGAGACAGCGAAAGTAGGAGTACTTTGATTTTGAGATAACGGTTAAACAGTAGAGAGGGCCAATTGAAAAAGCATGGGACGTGAAGTCGCGCGGTCGCAAGTGCCGCTAAAGTGACAACAGCCGCGGTTTGAATGACGCAAGCAGTGAAAACGGTAATGGCCTGTTACAGTTGGCTCGGGCTTACTTTTATGTCCTCGTGGCTTTTCCACTTTCACCCTCGCATTAGCTATCTATCTCGCTACCTCCTGCCCCATAAAAATCTTGAGAAGAGAATGCGAAGGTAGACGGACCAGCGTTCGCGAGGAGAATGACGTCGTTCGGGGCGGCTCGAGGGCCGCCGCGATGAAAGAAGGCCAGTGGTGCGGTAAAATAGACAATGAGCCGACGAAACATCGTGTCTCCTTCTCGTGTGGCGTCTGGCTTATGCGCGACTTTTCTTCTTCTAAGCCATTAAACCCCGCGCACGTGAGCGGCCGCAATTTTATAACTCAACGCCCCTGATCAATGGCTCATCTTTCGAGCTTTCTTTTTTATGTTTCAATTATTTATATATGATGCAATAATAGTATTATCAGCATTAGAGTGGTACCGATACCTCCTTGGCCATTTGTATCATTATGTCCTTATTTGCGTGGTCGTGGAGTTGAGAATTTTATTCTCATGCGCTTTATGATGAGATGTGATTACGGTAGGCGAAAACAAATTAAGACTTGTTGTTTGCTTAACGAAACAAACCTAAGTTTGACACTCGAAGGATCATGCAAATGATGTATGTACGGTTTGAGGCATGGAGTCAATTTTTCCAATAATCAAGTAAAAATTCTTATAAAACTCTAACAACAACAAACAATAACAACAACAACAACAACAACAACTACGTTTTTTACAAAAACTACTTTTATCATTTAATTGATTTATAATATATATTTCAAGTTTGTGTATTTGCTTAAAATTACCTTTCCCCGCAATATTGTTTATTTTTGTTTATTAATCGGTAGATCTGTTTTCATTATATAGTTGGGTATGTCTGTTTTTATCGCTCGTTCGATTATAATTCTTTGTAAGAACGAGGGAGTACTTTTTTTACTACAAGTATTGTAATTACGATCAAAGACTAATTTAAATTGCCCCTTGGAAAATAATAGGATGTCATACATGTGTTACTTAAATTTCCAATACGTGCGCGCATAAGAACGTTTCTTCCGACGACAAAGTACGTAAATTTGCATTATATGGCTAATAGTGAGAGCGCATGTGCGAGCGAATAAAATTTAATAAACTTTTAAAATTCAAATACGCTTTTAGCAGTAAAATATAATTTGCTAATAATTTATGCAAACATTCCCAATTGCGAATGAAGAAACTGTATTTTTATTCGGGCCCTACGCCAATGACAACGTAATTACAAACTTACATATTTGTTCTTCTTTGCATTATTATATAAAGACTTTATAGATTATAATTACTATCTATTATAATTACGATAGATGTAAAGAAATTTTAAATATACTTAATATCATTATTATTATTTCTAAATCTCTATTATAATTACGATAGATGTAAAGAAATTTTAAATATACTTTTACGAATGTTAGTCAACTACAATTTTATGCATTCTCTCTCTCTCTCTCTCTCTCTCTCTCTCTCTCTCTCTCCCCCTCTCTCTCTCTCTCATTAACTTATATTCACATTTCCATGTATTATTCTTATAAAGCTACTACTACATTCGCAAACTTTGTCCCATCATAATATAATGAAGTTATTCAGCGCTCGCGCAGAATGTGGCTAACCACATAACGAGCACAAATCAAACGAAGCATTCGCCGGACAAAGCATAGAGCACTAAAAGCATCTCGCAGCCAAGTAAGGGCGTCATAAAAATTGCATTAACGAGCGATTCGATATTACGAACGATATCACTCGATTACGGTGGCTCCGACGAGACTCGTAGAGAAAAGCTACGCGAATGAAGCTAACGAGGATGAGGGACGAGCGGCTGCTCACGCGGCTCTCGTGTCCTTGAATCGCAGGAACCCGAGAGCCGTCACCTTCGACAAGCGAGCGAGGAGGAAGTATATATGCCACATATACTCACAGTCGACGGAGACCTTGATCTGCTTGCTGACCGAGGGTGGCACACTGTTGCTCGCGATGCAGAGGTAGTTCCCCATGTCGAGCCTCGAAATCCGCGTCATCTCCAGGGTGCTGCCGACCCACTCGTTCACTGCGAACAGATTAACAGACCAATAGGTAAACGCCTTCGACTTCAATGGTTTCACGCCGCCTTCGCTGCCCCCGCCGCCCCGCGGCTATTCTTATTTTCCGCTTTTGTTTTGGAAACTCTGGCAAAAGTGCAGGCACTTGTTGATTTTCCACTGGGGCTGGGAGATTTGAGTCGAAGGATACGCGCTAAGGATATGATTTATTGTAAAGCCTATCGATGAATGTTGAAGAGTAACCGACGAGTTCATAACTCACTGCCTAAGCCCGTAACTTTGGGAATTTTCAAGCATTCTCGAGATTCCGCGCGTAGAATGTTTCTTCTGCTTCTAGACATCTTTATCCTAACTTCGTTGCCATTTAGTAGTTATTTTAAATACTTTATCACATATTTCCTAATGGCGATTCACAAATGGCGTTAAATCACAAACACTGAGAGATTTTTTGTAAGAGAATTGTCGTTAATATTGTTTAATATAAGGATAACACGATTGATCGAGCAAAAATCGCCTAAACTTATTTAGTGAACCTCGCAGTATGCAATAACATCTTATCAATGCATAAATTGTATAATTATAAACTTTAATCAATAAATATGTGCATGCACATGGGAATTTTAACAACATAAGCTTAATGATTACTTATTCTCGACTTTAACGTACTACCTACGATAATTTAAACATAATAACGATTTATTAGGCGTTTTATATTACGCTCCTCTATCCCTTAATTCCTATTGTGACATTCTGGCAGTTTTTGTATCGACTGTTCACGCATATACATACCGACTATACTTTTGCTTATCCCACATAATTTTATTAGGAAATTCTAAACGAATAGTACAAACAAAAATACATAATAAATAAAATCTGCGAGCCAATTTCCGGAGATAAGTATTATGAAAATATTATGCAGTCATTTAAAAGAGAAATAAAGGAAAAGTGTATTACCGTACGCACAATAGAAAGTATATATTTGAATAAATCCGAATCCATTTTCAATTGCATTTGGATTCCGAACATTACCGAAGGTCAAGATCAATTATCAAGTTTGATCACTCAACGACACTTCGAGCCTCATGCTACCAATGAATATTTCGGTATCTTAAGCGTAAATAATCGGATTTCGGGTAATAGTTTCTCGTGCAAATATTTTAATGTGCAATAATTTAATGTAACACTAGTTTTGCATTAAAAATGTAGTAATTTACAATTTTAACAAAGCAAATTTAAACGAAAAAATAAAAATAATTATCTATTAATTCAGGATAATATCGTGCAAACGTGTAAATTGAAATGGGAAATCGTAAAATTTTAATATTTTCTCAAAACTACATATTATGTAATTAACAGATGACAAATATTTGACAATGTTTTCAATTTGGGGGATTTTTGTCATATAAAGTAATTTCATAAAATGCTTTCACGTTACGGTCCACGTTACGTTAGGAGAATACGTCAAATTTTTATAATAACATTACGGGAAATCGTAAAAAATAACTTATAACATTATCTTCGCCATTAATACAGGGATAAAATCTACATTCGGTAGATGCTGTCGAGGCATTTAGTAGAAAAATCATACCGAATTTGCAGATGAATGGGATGCCCAGGCAATATACAATTTATCCAGGATTATATTTAATAAATATCTCACAATGAATGGCAATAGCAAATGAAAACATTCCCAAGACAAATGACAATAGACATAAGTGGCGACGATCAGCCAATAACGAGCCCCACCGACACCCTAATAATCCCCTCTCTAAGTACCTGCTGCCAGTATTATAAGCCGCAAAATGTAAGCAACTTACCCGACAAAGTCTTGTTGATAGATATCTTGTTGTTGTCATCTCTTTTCCAGCGGATGCTGGGCGGTGGACTGCCGCTCGCTTTGCACGTGAGTGTCACGTCGGCACCCTCGCGCACTATCGTATCCGAGGAGCTCTGAGAGTCATCGATGTTGGGCGGAACTGCAACCGAGTATGAACAGACGCTTCAATTCCCGTTGGCATTTAATTTGGCTAGAAGGAGGAGAACACTCCCCCCCCCCCCCCCCCCCCCCCCACATATATATATATTCAAAGTTTTAGAGCATAGGATAATATATAGGCTCCGTTATAAATTAGTATCGTTATTAACTATTGCCAAGCTACAAAATTTCTTTCCTCTCAAGACCCATATTCATTACTTATGTCCTTCTCCATCTCCATTAATTACTAATTCGACTTTACTTTTCGCACGATGTTTATTTTCATTCTATTCTAAACATTGTTTTCCATCGCTATATAGTTTGCCCATTTTATTCCTACGTCTTTCGTATTTCATTAAAGTGTAACTGCTGTTCGCAATTGTAAGTGATATTTTAAGTACTTTCTTAACTCGCTTCATTTACTTTACTTGGCTTTTAATTATTGAAAAAAAAAAAGACAAAAACAAAGAGTAGTTCAGTTTGGCTGAATAACGAGCTATTTAAACAAAAATGACTTTCTTATAAAAATGAAGGAGTTAATGAAAATTACAGAGCGACAGGGTAAAGAATTGTAAGAAAAATAAATGGAATAAGACAGATAAATGTAATGAGAACGGTGAGTAAAAAGAAAGAAAGAAAGAATGAAAGAATCAAAGAAAGAAATGGCGATCGATTGCAAAAGAAGCGCAAAACACGTCATTACCAGGTGCATTTGCCCAGAGATGGACTATGAAGAAATTTGCATTTGAAAGAGCAGGACAAGTCTGACTGGATTCGAAACGAAAATGCAAAAGACTTTCTGAGAATGAGTAAAATAGAGAGGGAGAGAGAGAGAGAGAGAGAGAGAGTGAGAAATGATTATCATGCCGAGGAGAAAAAATCGTCGTCATCGTCATTCATAATCATAGAGTAAAAGATATTCGGTCAAAACTATTGTTTTAACGTCCACGTAGTGTTTTAACATTCACGTTATAATATTATCTTACGAATAATATTTTAAACTTTGCAGACGTAGACAATTTTATAATTCAAATAGTATATTAATAATGAAAAAGACAACATGACATTATGTAATTTCATCCTTTATAATAATTTTGTTTATTCTATTTTTGTTATATTTTATTATATTTTAAAGACTATGTGTGTATATGGAATTTTAATTACATTATAGCAATCCATTCAATTTCAAATAGTCCATATTTATTATATTATATTTTTAAAAATTTCGTATTCACTTCTCTTATCTGCATGTATTATTAACAAAAAAATTGTTCATAACGAATGTATTATATGATTGCTATTATCTGAAAAAATGTTTTTATTACGTAAATGAATTTATTTTAAAATTTAAATTAATTCTAGTTGCCATTAATATTATATGAACATATGCTCAATATATTCCTTGTAGACCTGTTTTTAAGAGATATCGTCGTGTTTCATAAACAATTCGAAGAAAAAAATCTAAAATAATTATTGACCTCTACTTTTTTCTTTTTTTTTTTTTTTTTTTTCTGACAAATAATCACTAATTAACATTAAATAATTATTATTTAAATTTAAAAAAATACGTTATACTAATGTCTATTTAAAGCGTGTTTTGCAATAATTTAGACGATATTTATGAAGCCAATTCTCACTATTCTTCGATGGATTATTGATATACATTCGTAAAACTACTATTAAACGTAAAATGTTCGCATAAGTGGATAAGAATGGAAATATCTTAGCCATTATTGGGTGAACAGTTGATAAGCTGTTAAAATATAATCTTGTAATTCAAGCTCATTACATTGTGTGAAAGAGAAGCCATTGTAATTGATTAATTAGTCAATCGGTCAATTCTTATGTAGAAGATTGAATTTTCAGAGATTTCTGAATGTGCAGTAAAATTAAAAGAAAAACTGAAAATTAATGGATAAAAATCAGATGAAGAATGAATTAATTATCTTCCATTAATATAATGTAAGTCAGATTCGAAAATAATAATGCTGATGAAGGTGTTTATTCATTGTTGTTGTTGTTGTTGTTGTTGTTGTTGTTATTGTTGTTGTTTGTACGGTTGTTTGCTTCTTTATTATTATCCGGTTGATCGTGCAACTAAAACGTAGACACATTGATTAAACACAGTGTTCGTATGTATCGTAATCGTTGTAAAAATACTGTAGTATGGTGGAACATTAATAAGCGCCAGCCTCGGTAAAGCTGATGGTATAAAGGCAAATTAATGGGCACGAGATCAGTATTGCGTCAATACGTGAAACGGCTGGTTTATTGAAATTGAAATTAAAATCTCTAACGCGGCGATACAATTCGCGTGTATATCTCTTCGCATTAGGGCTTGTCAAAGAAATGAATGACCAAACGACAGCGGCCTAAGCACATTATACAAAAATCAGTTGAACAACTGACAGCTGCCGAGCTGATCCTCGGTAATACGTCCATCTCGGCAGATCCGTGGCATGTCAAAAAAGATAGGAAAAAAATTATCCGCCGTCGTGGATATGGACGTGCGAGCCGCCCAATACAGCGTTTATTATCGCGACATCACTTTTTCCAAATGACACGCGAAAGCTTGCGAATTTTTGTGAGTAGCGCTCTCGCGTTAGGGCACTTCATTTTGAAAATACCTTCCTCATTTTTACTTTTAATCTCCTTGGGTTTACGGTATAATATATCGACCATTCTATTTTTAATGAATTAATGTGTGTGCGTGTGTGCGTGTGTTGAGGACGATGATTTGATTCGAGGACTTGGTTCAAACAACAAAATGCTTAATCGTTGGTATCGGAATTATTATTACTCTATTAAATTAACTCCGTATCACTGGTAGTCAAGAAAATAATATTATTTTAATTTAATGTCGTTAAATTGAATTGGTCCTCCCGCAATGCAATTATCCGACTTTTCTATAAATTTAATATGTCGAGTTGGGTAAGTTTATTTAATTGTATGCATTGTTAATTCATTACCTAGAATTTTAAATATTTTTCAGAGAGGATCTTTAGACTTAATTGAAACACGCTGCTGCTGATACAGTGTGTAGTGTTTAATTTTTTATTTTCACCATTAGAATTCATATTAACCATTGAAGAGATTAGCATTTTCAATGTAGAAGCGCAACAATATTTGGTACGTCAAAGATTCATTTATAGTTTTGAGTGCTGCGACTAATCATGAATGAATTTAATAATTATTTAATGAAAATGTTTACACACAATTTCAAAACACGATATTAACGATATTTCTTATAAGACGGAGAAAAGACATTTTAGCTGCTCGTTGTTGCATGATTATTTCAATATAGTATTTGCCGCTATAAAACTGACAGCCGTGTTTTTTCTTTTTTTTTTTTTTTTTTTTGTTTTTGTTTTCTTTTTTGTTTTCTTATAATACACATCAATTTCCAGAAAGCTAACAACTCTCTTTAAAATTTCACGGTCTTATCGCAATAACGTTACGTCACCTCTTGTACAGCCGATAAAATAATAAGCCCGTCGATGCTATGTATAATGGACGAAGGATCGATGTCTTCATTTGTGATTAATTTGCAGTGTCAGACTCCATCGTTTCTTAAGCTCGACCTCGACTCACACTTATGCACACATATCCGAATGCTCATATACAGACGTAGAAAGACGGAATTGCTCGTTTTACCATCCTTTGGTAAACATAGCGTGAGTTATCGCAATGCAAACCCAACCGCAGGGATGTCAAACGTGTCTCGTAACCGTTAAGCAGAAGGGCAATTGGTCGCTTTCACTCTGTGTGCTTATAAACGAACGCCACTTCGGCATAGTAATATCGTTGTGTTTGACATTGCCGAAGTAGACGACGAGGAGGAGGCAACGAATGAGGCCAACGACAACGATGACTATGAGGACGAGGACTTGACGCTTTATTTATTGAAAATCTTTATCTTCTTATAGTGAATTCCCCTACTAATTGTCTAATATGCCTACAGTTTCAAATACAGGGTAATTTTTTTTTTATTTATTTTTTTATTTATTTATTTATTTTTTTTTTTATTCTTCCTACAAGTAAGTATATTTGCATAGATTAAAGTAATAAATTCAATCAACATTGAGAAAAAAATAAAAGTTTAACTTAATCGTGTAATCGTATTGAATGAATTTCAATAGCGCTCAATATTTTGTCCATATCTTGCTCATAAATTTGAATATTTGAAGGCAAACAAACAAAAAAGTTTATTTAATGTAACTCTTTTAATTGATAGCAGAAATAAATAGAAATACTTAATTATACATTACTCGAGGTATCTTCATCTTTTTCATAATTATAACATAATCACAATTTATATAGGTGGAAGATCGACGTATAAAATCGCAAATTTACGAGCATTTAAATTCAAATGAAAATAGTGCATCGAACAATTTTCATCATTTTATTGAGAAATATTTCATGCTTTGTCAATGAAGATACGATCGATTCGATAAAGAATAAGATGAAAAATAATTGGATTATATTAAATAAATTACATGGTCTTATGTATAATAAGTAGTCTGTTCAGTTAATTTTCTGCAAAATTAAAGTTTCCCTTTTATTGTAATTCCTTCCGGAATTAATAGTTTATTTTAGGGTTCAACAATGTAATATTAATCATCGTTCAACAAAGTTAAATAATATTTTTAAATAAAATTATTTATTTAATTATAATAGTACAGAGTTGGATGCCATGCAATGTAAAATATAAATCAATGCTTCGTCTCGGTCGACAGATTAAGTAAAACTTATAAAAGATTATTGTAAACTTGTAAACCTCTGAAAATTTTCAGGCAAAGCATTGTATTTATTGTATATTGTATTTCAAGGAAACTGTTTTGTTTAATTGCGCTATTCTATATATAATTTATATATATAATTTTTTTTTTTTTTTTTTTTTTTTTTTTTTTGTAGATTAAAGTAAAAACAGAATACTTTAAATGTATTTTCATTTTAACGTGAATCTCTTATTAGAAATAAATAGTTTAACTGAGGTTTGCCATTAAACTGAACAAACGGCTATATGCGAGTGAGTCAGAGAATGAGTTTGTGTGTATGCGTGCTAATAACTTAAAGATTAATTTATTACTTTTAAATAGCATTAGTTTGTTTATTACTATTCGTTATTCAACCGTGGTTAATAACTTAACTGAATTGTTAAATTACGTTAAGTACGTAATTTTAATTCGTAATTATCATTTAATTTATTTAAAATACATAACTACAAAGATTGATAAATTCCTGTGACAATGAGAGAAGTTGGGGAACGGTATAACTAACACGTAAATTATAGCTATTAAATATATAGACGTTTGCTATAAATAATATTTACAAAAAAAGCGCATATTAAAATGTTTGTAAAAAAAGTTCTAAAGCTTGAAAATTTCAAACCACACGTATTTTAATATTTTTTGCACATAATTAGCCTATAATATTACCGTATCCATTTTCAACGACAATTATAATTCTGAATATTAAATAACTGTAGTAACGAAAGTATAATGCATCGTTGAATTTCTGAAAATGAATTATCACGTGAGAAGAAATTTAAGAAAACGTCATTGAAGAAAATGAAAAAATTTGCAACAATAGTGGTAGTATTGCCTGAATCAGGCCTGATCGGACTGACATGGGAGCCGAAGTGGCGAATGAGAGAAATAGGCAAAGTCAGCCAGTAGTAAAAACAGTGTAGATAGAAATTGGCGTTCGGTAATCAGACAACTCTATGAATTACCTCAGATGCTTGCCGATATTTTGCATTAATATTGGTAGTGGAGGTGTCAAGAAATTGTTGAGCAAGCACAGATTGAACAGGGTGACCTCGTTGCAAGTGCTTTTCTCCCGCCTTGGACGGCAAACTCCACGTGTTATAACTACAGCCGCGCAAAGCTGTTAATGCATTATTCAGGCGACACGCCTGTTGTGTTATGCCACGTTAACTTGAACCTGTGCGCAACGCCGAGGCTCCTGTCAACGAAGATTTACAGGCGAGGAGGCGAGACGGACAATACATCGGATGACTTATCCGCCTATAGTGCTCTCCTCTTTCTTCTACAGTCCTCGCACGATCCAAACTCCACGCTCAAACGTTAAATAACACACGGAATATTTTATGAGCTGATTTTGATAGCAGAAATATATATTTGGAATATGCTACAAGTGTATTTATGGGGATGTGTGTTAGGTTAGACTTGGCAGAGGTTGCGAACGAGCCTCGTATTGCGAAGATTGAGTGCGGATGCTTTTATCAAAAGCCAATTCCCTTTATTCGTGTGGCAATTTTTAACATCCACTCGGACGTTGGAGTTATTCGCTATCGCAATGAAATTTACTTTTGTACGGCGAAACTATTTTGTAATTAATAATGAAATTAAAGAAAGATTTTCGTGCTGAATTACACAAAAGAAAGTCGTAAAAATATAACAAACGAGCGCCGGTGCTCCGGCTGTATCTTAATCATTACTTTCAGTTCTTACTATATTTTTCAGAACATTCAATAGAAACATTCTTTTAGCAAAATAAATAATGTTTTATCGATTAAAGAATAAAATGAAAGAACTTCATCAAATTCTTGGAGAAAATTCGTCAAACGGAACATTACATGACACACAATCTATATATATATATATATATATATATATGGAATTAACAAGCTTGTATTGCTTATAGTGAGAATATTACTTTGAAATGTAATACATTTTTTTTTGTTTTTTGTTTCTTTCTTTTTTTTATTTTAGATGCCTGATGCTTCTGATAATATTTTATCCGCAGATTTTAATAAATAAACTTTGATTTGCGTAGTAATGTTATGTAAACTGGAGATAAAAATACAACTATTAAGGATGTTGAAGATACAAATATTGATCATTATTTGAAAAAATTTGTGAAAAATAATTCTTCAACGGTAAGTAACATAAAAGTAAATTATGTAATATAACAATTAAAACAGTTACCATTAATATGCAACAGAATATTTTGACACTTATATTAATTTGACGTATAATTAAAAATAAAATTAATTTATTCGGCTCAATTAATCAATCGTTTTAAATTTTCAATAGCTTATGCTTTCAAAAGATCTTTGCCATAATTATTTCCAAGTAATTTTCGCGTTATATTTTATGCCTTAACATCAAATTTTATAGTTTACGTTTTCTAAGTGAAGTTTAAATTTCAATTTTCATTACTTTACAATGTATGAATATTCAATTTCAAATTATCAAATTATAATTGGGATCGGTTTCCAAATTACAGATGAGAAAAAATTTCTAGATTCTATAGATAATCCTATATAAATTAACAGTCATAATATAGATTTTATACTATCTGAGAATGTTGAAACTAATAAAAATATAATAGAAATATATTTTTAAAATAACACAAATGTTGGTTAAAGTTTAACTTCTATTATAATAATCATTGAATAGGTGAATCAACATCTTTTTCTTTTCATATACTTAATATATAGTTAAACATTAAAGTAATCATCCTTTTCTATATTTCTATAACTCCGCATTACGTCATTAATTTGTTTTTTACGATAATTTTATTACCGCAGTTGTATACGAACTACTTGGAATTATATCTTAATTGATCAATTTTGAAAGAATATACAAGTGGTAGACAGGATAATAAATTCTAAATACAAGTAAATGAAATCTTTTACATTGTAATATGTCTAATATCATTAAATAACTTTCAAAAGCATGAACAATAAATAAATCGGTTGTATAAACATTAAAGTAATAATGCATTTTTTAATGTTTTATTGTTTTTTCAGGCGTTAAACGATTTTGTATTAATCAATTCATTCATTAAAAAAGTGAATGTAAATTTTATTTTTGTAATATATCCACTAAAAATGTTGTTATTACATTGATTACTTTAGTTTCACAATACAATAATTAAATAGAATTATATAGAGTGCCATTAGTTTAAAATGCGCTGGAAAATTTATTAAGTTAAAATAAGGTTTCCAATTCGAGAAACTAAAGTGAATGAAGTGAGCGACAGTTTAATTGCTAATCATATAATATCTTAGTTACATATTAAACAAATATATGACGGAAAAAAATAATTTAATTTTACAAGAATTATTAAAAGCTTCAAAGCTGTATAATAAATATGTATTTAGGAAGTTTACTAATTTTTTAATCTTCAGTTACCTTACTTCAGTGCTTTAAAGAAAAAAGTAAAAAATTTATTTTCATATTTTTCTTTACAAAAATATAGTTAGACCAATAAAAGCTACCAACATTCATATACAACTAACTATTTATCTATTTAATTAATAAATTAATTTTTTTTTTTTTTTTTTTTTTTTTTTTTTTTTATAATTCTCCAGGTAATTATACAGATGATTCAGTAGCTCAATTTCTTTTTTTCACAAAATTATTGTATAAATCTTTATTGCTAACCATAGTTTGTTCAATGCATTAAAAAACTAATTATTTCAAACTATTTATATATCTTGTCTATTTATTATTTCTTGAATTGATATTGTTGTAATGTACAGAAATATTATAATACTGATGATAATCAACAAAATTTTAGATAAACTAAATACTTTTAGACGTTCATCAACTTGATTTTTTCTATTAAAATATTCTTGATATTTATATAACTGCTTTTTATATTTCCTCATATTTTTTTAATATTGACAAACCATTTTTGTAGGATTTTTTATTTAAAGCAGTTTATAATATAGCCCAATAAAGATAATATGAATTATTAAATTATAAATAATTGCCAACTATTGTTTTTAATGAATTTTATTCGAACATTATTTTCTTTTATAACACCCATTACTACATATTTCTCTTAATGAATACAGACCTTTTAACTTTGAGTTCATCACTATTGACATTTGAAAAATTTTGACCTCGAAAGCGAGAACTATTTTCCACACTTTAATTATCCGAATTGCAAACTGTAAGGTAACGAAATTCTGTCATTTGATATAAAAGCGAACGGACGATCATAATAGCCGATATGACATTTTGAAAGGCTCCTACCAACCGGCTACCCCCCACCCCTCGTACGAGAACCACTTCGATTCTATAATAAGCGCTTAAGCTAAGGTAAGAATATATCCCCGGAGGATGTTGTGCGCATATAATCACCAACCGTGTCTTTCTGTGTATTTTGCAAGTACATGCGCAGTTTTACCAACTCTCTACTGCCACTGACAGATCTTGTTTTGGGCATATTTTACAAGCGTCGTTTCCCCCACGATCCTTGCAATTGCAATTGACAGTTCATCTAGTCTCCCAAACCGAATGTTGTCGTTTTTGCGCATGCGATTATTAAAATGCGCGTGAGTTTATCGGAGGTAGGCTGGATGAGAGGAAAGTTTGAAAAATTATTTTGCGAATAAAAACATCTTTCTTCAATGTTAATATTAAATGAAATGAAAAAAGAGTTGCTTTATTTTTTTACATTTATAATGTACTTTTGTGCATTTGTCAAAGCAAAAAAAGTAATGTAGAGGAACGTAAGCAGTAATAAGGCAAAAGAACTGGGCCGATGGCATTGCAACTAGTAATATTCGTCCCCATATTTATGTACATACATACGTGTACACATATGTGTGTGTGTGTGCGTGCGTGTGTGTATGTTCGTGCGTGAGTTGCGTACGTATGTATATATATATATATATATATATATATATATATAATCAATTTAAAGTTTCAAAGTTCAAAATCGGAAACTATATAGATTTTATCTTTTCAATAAAACAGACTGATTTAAATCTGAAATTATAGAGAAAAAGCAATTCCCATACTAAAAGCTTTTTGTTATTTTATCACATCATATTTTACAAAAAATTTCAAGTATTGACTCTTAATATTTATGACTACAAATTCTTTAGTTTTTACTGCATAAAACTTCTTGAGTTGTTTGTGTAAATATTTTATAGAAGTAAAATTTCTCCTGTCCTCCTACTATCTATCTCTCTCTCTCTCTCTCTCTCGCTCTCTCTCGCTCTGTCGTTATAGGCAGATATGTAGGTATGATGTTTTTATCAAGCCATATAATTAAGTTAGAAATTTCTATTTATTATATTTTTTTGATAAACCAGATACTAGTTATGCACAATATAAAAATGACGTCAGTTAACTTCTTATAATATGTAAAAGTTTTTATAGGGATAAAAGTAATAGTGATAAAGAAATATTTTGTAAATTAATTTCAAAACTTTTTCTTTCTTAAGATATTGATGTACATGATTAATGACGATTCCATTTGTTTTATATCTAAAATCGAGCAATATGTGCAAATAATAACAAACAAAAAGAAAATTATGCATTATGTATTATATATCTCATTAATAACAGTTTTAAAACGATATTATAATATTTTATAACAGTAAAATAGTAAATTGTGTAAAATATAATTTTGAAAATTTTAATATTTTCATAATATTAAATTACTTTTAAATGCTGCTTTAATTCGTTAAATTATTAACTTATTTTCATATAAATATTTTCGAAATTAAACAGGAAAATTTATTAATGAATATTAATTAAAATTGATTAATTGAAAAAAAAAATATAAATACTAAATTATTCACCTATATTTAATTTTAATTTATTAACGAGTTTGTAAAATATAATATATTTTGTCTTAAAATTTAATACAAAATTTATATATCTAATAAAATTATAGAAAACAATTTTACAATTATTTGTTAAAAAATATTTATGCAACGTTGATCACATCGTGTTTATTTTTTTTTATGATTACATTATTAACTAAGTGAATACACGTAGGTATATATTTGCATATGAACATCGATATTATTTTTAAATTTTATAATAATTTCATTAAATAATTATATTATATAAATGGGACGTTGAAAATATTTTATTTCCTGATCTGTTTGTGATATGATTAATGTTCTTGTTAAGACTTACATAAGTATTTCCAAGTTTAATCACGAGAGAAGGATTCATCTGGAGAACGGAAGATTGTGGCTTCGATCACCATTACATTGGTTTCGTTCCAATATTTGGGTTTTCACTTGTCATTACGTAATATATAATAGGCTAGAATAAAATTTGTAATTTTATCAAAAGTATGGTACTATTGTTGCTACTGTATTTCTCTATGTATTCTGTGTGTAGTATTTAGATAAAATTTTCTTTAAGCCATGCTCATAGCATTGTCATAATATACAAAGAGACATGAACGTGTGGGAGTGACGTACATCGATTCTGTGAAATATTCAATATTCAATATTCAAACATTGATACTGATTTTATGTATCTTTTGATCAGATATTTTCATTCGATTTTAATAAAATAATAATATATTAATGATTACAATATCATAACAATTCAATAAACTATACTAAAAAATATAAACAAAATATTATTTTGTAATTTTAATTTTCTTACTTTACTTTATCTAGTGTACAATTAATCGTTTAAATAGAAAAAATTGGTCTTCAATATTTCAGATGAAACTAGATTATTTTGATGATTTTAATCGAAATTATTGAAGCATATTATTAAAATAAAAAAACTGACGAAAATCAACTTCAAATCAACAAAATAATCACGAAAAAAATTTTTAATTTAAATCTCTGCGAAATATTCAAAATATGAGTGTTTGAAATTGTTTGAAGTAAGATGAATTGTAATACGGTATCCCTGCTACTATCTCCCATACCTGCCATCTCGCCATCTCACAGAGGCGCGCGCTCTCTCTTTCTGTCTATACAGATACATGTATATATATATATATATATATATATATATATATATTTCTGTCGCATTTATATGCTCACGTTGAGCACATGTATATTATTTGTTTACATTATGAGATGCAATAATTGTAATTATAAAGATTAGATATATAAGAAATAGAAAGAGCAAAGCAGAAAATTAGTGACTCAGGATCCAAAATAGTCCGAAAAAGAATAATAATGCAGAAACAAAAATAGATCGATCAAATGGGAATAATTAATATTTTACGACAGGTTTCACGCATTGATCGCTCGTATGCACCTACACATGCCTTTAAGTATCAAAATTGAAGACTGAAAAAGTCAGAAAAAGCATTTCAATTGTCATCCTGTTGATATATACAGAAAATCAGTTAAAATTCCATGCTTTCATCTTGAACGTAATTGATACATTATACGTATTTCTATAGGTATGTTACTTTCTTAAATTTGATTACTTAGTAATTAAGAAAGAATAATTTTTCAAATATAATATAGATATAGTAATTATACAAAATAATATGAATAGTTACCATTATGTTTATTGGTATTAGATATATATGACTGATTATCCAAAAACATAAACGAAATATTTCGGTATTTTAGATAAAATGTAGCATTATCTATATCAAAATAGTTGCTTTTACATTTTATCGTTCGAATTTCAACAAAATTTTCGCATGGAAAATTAATCTATTAATTACAAAGTTATTATTTAATAATTTACTCATTTTATCAAACTACATTTTTTTTCTTATATTTGCTTGAAATTATAAATTAACATTGAATATTCAATTAAAACGTTTAGAGACTACGATTTATTAACTATCAAAGTCTGTACGAAGAAATTTTATTTAAGAACAGTTACTTTCTGAAAATTTGTATACCTAGTTCAAAACTAATAATATTTGTAATGTTTTTGAATATGTATCTTAATGAGTATAATTTTGCACTCATGATGATAATCCATGTGAGTTAACACGCGTTTGTAATTTATTTTAATTCATTCTTATTCTTATTATTAGAAAAATGGTTTATTAATACAAAAATATATTATGAATAATTAAAACAGATTATATTATCAATACGACTTATATATAATATATATTCAGTACAAAATTATTTAAACCTATTACAGATTAATACTACATTATAAAAAAATTGTTATCGACAATAACATCCTAATATGTGTAATAAATTATATTTTAAATATACACAAATAATGCATGAGTACTATTAATCAAAAATTCTGGTTAAGAATATTAATTTTGAAAGCGATTTATACAATATTGAGAAAATAAAATAAAAAATATATATAATGAATTAATTTTTCACAACAAATAAAACAAACAAATAAAAACAGTGAAAATTAAAATACGGTTGGAGAAGATGTATATTATTTTGCTTTGAACTATGGAAACCTTAATTATTGTTCGGTAATTTAAAATTTAACATTTACGGAAAAAAAATTTTTACTGTTACATTTAATGTTTGCAAAATATAAATATTATTTCTATCAGAGAGAACAAATTATATGTATGTATAGGGTTAAATAACATGTCGTGATAAATAAAAGATAAAGTATATAATACATAATTATGAATACATTTTAATTAATAATATTGATGCGATTATTAGAATATGATGACAAATGAAAACATTATTTTTATATGATAAATAGAAAATGAAAAATCCTAGTTAATTTAAGAATAAAGAGATAGAATAAAATGAGTCATGCTAAAAGCACATTATAAGTAAATTAATATTAAAAATAAAATTATTACAAACTGAACTAAGTAAGAATTAATAAATATTGATAATTTGATAAGATTGCTAAATATTATTTTTCTATTACTCGGTCGTTCTATTTTTCAAATAAATAATAAATTAAAGAAAACGTGTGAGAAAACTTGGCATTATGAATTTGTTTCGCCTCTTCGTATTAAATTACTTGTATACACATTATGGATTCGACAGCCTGAAACTATGAATGTCACTTGTACACGTCACAAAAAAAAAAAAAAAAAAAAAAAAAAAAAATGATGGTTTTAATAACCCGTTTAACAGATAGTTTAATTTTTTTTCTAAAGTAACGATCCATCTAATGAAAACCATATCGATAATTTTCTATATTAAATTATTATATTTATCGAATTAGTACGAAATCAGTGCGTACGAACATTATTATTTTTAAAAGATTACCAAAAAAATCTTATTGCTAATTATGAACGAAGCTGTATTTTACAATATAAAATTTAATTTAAATAAATTTTATAACTTCAATAATAATATATTATACAAACTGATTTTATTTTCCAAGGAAATATAAATATTTGAAACATATTTTATTTATATATCTTGTATACGAAATCTACATTTGGACAGTTTGTTAATTCTTTAAATAAATATTGATTGTTGTTATTTTAATACCTTTGATATAATTATTTTATACAATTTTTCTATATTTTAAATGCAATATTATTGTAAAATCAAAATTTAAACAAAATTTTCTTCCCTAAACAATATAATACTTGATTTTAATAAAATACATTTTTCAATATATAACCGATAATTTGTTAATTGCGATGTTGATTATTGCAAACATAAAACGATGCATCAAGTGTAAAATATTTTTGTGTCATTCTGTTACGAGACAAGTGAAAGAAAATGTAATTTATAAGAGAAAGAATAATCGGTAGATTAATTTTCCGTAATCACTTTGACCGTTTGCAATTGTGTGATCAACAATGTAGAAAAGTAGTTTTGAGTGTCCCGAATTTTGAAGTATTTAAAGAGTCCGAGTAGATTTGTTCTTCACGAGTTTAGTTCGTTTGTGGTAAACATCGCACGCGCATTCATCGCTACTTTATTTTGGGGCCGTTCACGACAAACATACCAATGTGTTTCTTTGAGTAAAAATGTTTTTGCTCCCTTTAACGAACTAGAATAAAGGAGATAAATGAAAAACGAATATAAAAGATAGATGGGTAGATGAAATGAAAAGGAAAGAGAGAGAGAGAGAGAGAGAGAGAGAGAGAGAGAGAGAGAGTAAATGGGAGAAGAAGCGCAAGACAAACTTTTTAAAAACTTTTCTCGAGAATTGCTATATCCGTTCGCCTATCTCTGGAACTTGGCAACATTGTGGCTTCGGGTCCTTAGCCGCTAGACAAGAGAAGTCCAATGAAAGTGTCTGCTCGAAGTAAACATGGCCAAGCAGCGGGTGATCTTCTCGTCTTTAAACCTTCCTTCAATGACGAGTATGCCGAAAGGGAGAACGATAGGGAAGGAATGACGTTGCCCAGGCAAGAATCTGAGATCGAGAAAGAAGCTCAGAGGTACGAATTGTGGGTTCTGTATGCACGGTTGATGCATACAGAGTTTGAAGGAAAGAGAGACCGAAAAGAGTACGTACGGGGTAAGAAGTCTCATATGCGAAAGCGTTATATGATCGAGAAACATTGGCTACGTCGCTTCCTTCGTCCACTTGAGCTGTGTATGTACGCAGAGACCGCAGAGGAAGAAAGGGAAGGTTTTCGGTTTTCGAGCAAGTTTTCGCTAGGTTCACCGGCTGGCACCCAAATCGAATAAAAGTCAGATATACTTTCCTCTTCTCTCGCTTCCGCGAGCTGGTTGTATTTTATTTACGAGGCTGGCAAGTACACACACGCACGCACATGCCGCGAGTGGAAAAATCTAATAGATTTTCGAGCGACGGAACACCACGTAGTTGGTGCAATATACTTACCGGCGGCCCATTCCGGAACGCGACGCGACGCGACGACATTGAGTTATGGCAGCTGCGCGGTATTATGTCGGCTGTCTGTTGTTATCGTGCAAGGCGTACGTACCGAGAGCTTCACTACGTGTTCCCCCGCATTTGCCAACAGCCACGTCGGCCTCCTGCTAAGAAATCACGTGCACGCCGTCAGTATGGAGAGTCCCATGGAAACAATTCATCTAGCCCATTGATTGCTCCATCGTTAACTACTCACCTATCACTTTTAAGTTATCTCCTCGTTCCTCCACCCACCCCACTAGGCCGCCATTTTACCTACTCCCTTAACTTACACCGCTTGTTGTTGTGTCACCACCGTTCCCCCACTCCCCGTTGTGCCCCCTGTGCCGAGGCCGAAACGTCCAAACTTTTATTAATATTTAATATGTTCCGTCGGATGTTTGCGCACGCACAGATCGACACTCGCGCTGCCCTATTAATTAAATCACGAATGTCTTTATTCCTCGTTCGAAACGTATGGAGGACGATGCTGTTGCTCGATGAAGGACGAGATAGAAAGACGAATTTGATTGAGAGATGCGATAGTGTCATTGTAATTAATTTATGAGCGTCACCGTATTCGCCGTCGACTTTTTCTTTATATAAACTTGTAAGTATAAAGTTGTTGATTCCTCGACTATTCCACAAACTATTAAAACAATCTTTTAGCATTATTTCGACATATTAATTGATTTCTACATATTGATTATTATTTATTTATTTATTTTTTTTCTATTAAGCCTCCGCAACGTTGCTTTTACAAGATAAAGCATTATATGCAATTGGAAATTCATAAAACCAAAGCTTCATTGTGATATGTTAAGGTACAATTCAAAAAAAAATTTCCTTTTATTTTTAACTGCAATGCTTTTTACATAAAGATCGCATTTCCTAATACCATATGAGTGTTATAACTCAAGTTAAGCCATTTTATCTAAAATTTACCATTTTTTAAGCTTCTTTCATTATAGAGGAGACGAGAACGTTAATTGTCTCTCGGCACTTTACTCGCTAGAGAAGACATCAAATTATAGGAAAGTTTATCCCCCCCCCCCTCCCCTCCCTTCCCGGGGACATAAATATTTATTTCTCCTATCAAACTCTTCTTCAACGCCGTACGAACGATCGAATATGATTTTCACTTACCGACAACGTGAAGATAGCCGTATTGCGTTTTCGCAGTGGCTGTGTTTATCTGACACATGTACCTCCCTTTATCCTCCTCTTGCACATCGTTGATATGTAGGTACCAAGTCCGGTGCTTGTCGTGCGACACGGATATTCTCGGATTCCTCGTAATAACGTGATTGTGCACTGTCAAAATGGCGCTCTGATCGAACAACATCCACGCGACCTAGAAAATAAAGATATGTTAGAAGATTCCTTTCTGTGATATATGTATATATCATATTAGATTTCGGTATGACTATAAAAAGAAAAAAAAGACCATTAATGGTAAGCATTATTGAACAATTGACGGATATATATATGTTTTATTTCATTTAAATGCTCTCACAACTTATTTAAATTTTATAGTATATACGCTTATGATATTTTTTAATATGAATAGCATAACGCAGAATGATAAATTTATTGCAAAGCGGAAATAGCAGCAGAATCGAAAAAATTTAAACGTTTATAATACTTTCTCAACTCATAAATTTTACTGCAATTAATAATTATTTTTAAGTAAATTTTATCATTACAACGACTATATTAAATTAATTGTGGATCGAAAAGCCATCCAGTATCTGCAAATTGAAGTTATTGCCAAAAAATTAATACAATCTGTCGCTATTACAATATGACGTATTTTAAATCCAGTCACTAAAGCATTTCAATATATGAAAGAAAAAAAAAAAAAAAAAAAAAAAAAAAAAAAAAAAAAAAAAAAAAAAAAAAAAAAAGAAAGAAAAAGAAAAAAGAAAAAAGAAAAAAAATGGTTTCCTATAAATATTGATGAAATAAAATTCTAATTCATTTGCGAAATTGCTTGTAATATTAGATTATGAATCATGAAATCATTGAAAGATATCGAATTCTTTTTAAAATAAAACTGCCCATTACATTATTCCTTTTATTTCATTATGTATGATAAATATAATTTTATAAAACACTGACACATACTTCAACACACTACAAATACTAATGATATTATTTGGTAAATATCGATAAATGTTAATCCGAATTTCATTAAGCATATAATTACTGCATTAAAATTATTTTTATATTTAAAGGTATTTCAAAAAACCATTATAAAACAAAAAACTTTCATATTTAATAGTGCTAAAAACTTATAAGACTCGTTATTTTAAATACGTAAATCTTAAACTTGAATTTAATCAATTCACATAACAACTCATCAACCACAGCTTTTAATTTATTTTTTGTAACTTGTAGGTTTTTTTTTTTATTAATGTTGAGTACCGTAGAGCAAAGAACACAGTTCTCATGAAGTGATTTATGTTCGTTTTGTTATGAATTTATGTCGACAAACTCAATAGACTTTTCATCCATGGGAAAAATCATTTTGAAATAATGGAGAAAACGGACTATTATAATCAACAAATAATTAAATATATTTAATAATAGCATAAGGATATTGTTATTGATGTCACTCAAGTCATTGAGTACAGGGATTTAACTTTGCAGAAACGAAAAACGAAATCATAAGAACCTCGTGTAACCTCGAGTAAGCTTTGTTTAAATTATCGTAGGTAACTTCTATAAGAAGTACAATAGCCCTACTCTTACGGATTCAAACAGTTGATAAGGGGAATACAAGAGTGGGAGAGGTATGAGCGCGCGAACATTTGTTTTGTAAACACTAGCCAACGAACTCGAGAAATGTTTCTACGCCGAAAAAACTCGAATATACGACTAGAATTCCGAAGAATTGTAACAATGAAACTTACAAAAACTATGCATTATTGACGTCACGACAAATATCGGCATAGCAACAGACACCGGATCGCCACCGGCACCTAAAAATTACCACGAGAATGCTTAAGGACTGCGCTTGTCACGCTCCAGTCAGTCTTTGTCTCAGTTTAGTATAATAACGGTTACGCACTAACACGACGAGCTCATTATTCAGTCTTCAAGCTTCTCTCTGCAGTCATAACTCACTGTGTCATCACTCTATAAACGTACGTAATACACAACCAGTAAGCGATCTAACAATACAATAGTGGTGAAGCCACATTATCAGAATCCGTTAATTGAGCTTAAACGAATAACGCGCTAGTAGTGCTAACATAATCGAGAGTGAAATTATCGAGTCATACTACATATATATTAACGGATCACACCGACACCAAGTAGTTGCAAACGGTCGTCCCCCATTGCACGACTTCGGTACGACAGCGGCGGCTCTCACGCATACCGTCACACATACAGCGTCGCTTCTCGGAAGGGAAGGAGTCGTCACCTCTCACATCATGGAGAGTATACGCACTCTCCTCAGCACGTAAACCAATTGAAGAAACTTTTCCAAATTATTCGCTCACACCTTCGTTCACGCACTTTATCATTAATAACTATTTATTACATTATTATATTTAATAAAGGAAAGAAAAGAAACACTGCGCGTAATATTGAATAATTGCATTGACCCTTTCACTTGCCAGCAGCAACACCTCCACCCAACATCAAAGGGAGGTTTTTCGTCTGATCCCAGACACCTACCCTAAATAACTATAACAACTTTACCGGCTTTTGCGTAGTGATTGTGAATTGAAGATCCTATCTTTGTGCATATATCTTCGATCGACTTTCATGAGGATCGCCGGCTTGTCAAATATTCGCGATGACGAACAATGAACAAAAAATTCATACGGATTCTATACGACAAATAATACGAAATGAACAAATCCTTTTAAAAAAGCTTTAAAAAAAGTATTGAGGGCACGAAATTGTTAAGGCAAGCAGTTAAGCCAAGTGCCCTTGCGATTACCGATTAACCCAGTCTCTAGATCATTCTATCCTTGCCTTGCTCTTTCTCGTTTATGATCGACGACCTTTCTGCTCCATAGCATTACACAAAAAATTTGGTTAATATATAAATCACACAAAACGCTAATTAGAGTATAAAAATGTTTGAATAGACTTTGAACTATTTTTTCTTGTTTAATTCGTTAAAAATACAGTTAATACGTGGGACAAAAAATTATTATTCCATTTTAAATTATGACAAAGAATCGACACTAATAAATAGTCTTTTGCATTAATTAATTTAATAATTATATACAATTATATAAAATCTATATATCAAAAAAAAAATAATGCGAACAGTAATTGTAAATCGACAGCGCCGTACCAAAAATAATATTATTTGTATAATGTGTGTTGCACATTAGGTACTATGCAAAGCATTGAATACCAAAATATTTCTCACCAGAAACTTTTGGTTATATAATCATAGTTAATATAATACAATTCTCATGCAAGGTCCATATTTGAATATTTTCTTAGTCATTTGATTCAACGTGGAACGATAATGACTGAATTATGCAAAAATGGAAATTAAAAAATGTTACCCCTTAAAAAACATATTTCTCTCTCTCTCTCTCTCTCTCTCTCTCCCTCTCCCTCTCCCTCTCCCTCTTTTAACATAAAAAAGACATTGAGATTATTGCAATAGTATCTGACAAATTTTTTGGTTAAGTCACATTAGATAGCTTACATTAATAATTTAATTAGAAAAAAAAATTAATATTTTAGATTTGATTATTATGTATTACCGCATACTATGTAGGAAATAATATCTTCGTGTTTATTTTGTTAAATTACAAGAAAAACATAGCGTAGCATGAATCGAGATAATCTCATTTATAAAAAAGAGATACTTGCTTAATAATTAGTGTATTGAAATGGTTTTTTTTCTTGTCAGCGAAAAAACTCGCATGTATTTAGGTTCTGAATTTTGTCTTTTACGCGCATATAAAAATTTATGTAAAACAGTAAATTAAATACAAGTTAAAAAAATATATATATGTATGTATAAACATTTTATAAGAGCTAAGGGAAAATAAAATTACTATATTGACATATATTTAAAATTATGCAATTATAACGTGGACTCGTAATAGAGAAATCTGCTTAAAATTCCATTGTCGGATAGAAAAATTAAGTTATGGTAACTTCATTTTATATTTGTCTACATTAACTCACGTCGCACAATGAATTAAAAAGATACAATTTTCGTCCCTTTTTGCCATCCAGTAATTCATAAAAATTCTATTCTTTCAAATAGTTAAAAATCCAATCGATATTGATTAAAATGAAGTTGAATTAAGGGATTAACGGAGCTTGCTAACTTGTCTGAAAGTGAACAGGAAAAAGCGAGTTTTTTTTACGAGCCCAGGGAAAGTCGAAAAGCACAGTACGTAACTCGGCAAAGGTGAAGGGAGAAGCTTTCACGAGGGCGAATAAAGGTGATATGTATGGCGGCACATAGATCGCGGAATAGCGCAAAGAGAGATAAGGGCAGCTGCGGCACAACGTCCAGAGGTAAGAAGCTTGCCGTACCTTCCAAGATGAATTCTGGGAGCGACGGAGGGAAAAAAAGAGGGAGAAGAGGATAACGGGAAAGGTGCGAAAGGAGTAAGAGGGCATAGAAATTCGTTACGCGAAAAGTACAATCGTCTCAAGAGATGGGAGCAATTCCCACGGGAAAGAGAAAGTCCCCGGAGACAGCGAAGAAATGATCCACGATACGCTTCTACTGAGATAGGACGAAAGATAGAGAAGAGTAGAAGGGAGAGGGCAATGGAACTCTCTCTCTCTCTCTCTCTCTCTCTCTCTCTCTCTCTCTCTCTCTGTGCGCGCGTGTGTGCGTGCGCGCGATAGAGGAAGAGAGAATGAGAGAATCAAAAAGTAAGGCATGACGCGGAGGGGCGGGTAGGAGTCTGAACGCGGTAGAAGAAAGAGATAGTGTAAGCAAATGGAATCCTTTTGTAACAAACGATATCTTCTTATAGGATTAGCTTTTTCTTTCAATTGCTACGTTCGCGTAAAATAAGAAATATGTAGTTGTATTTATTTAGTTGATCTTTTACTTCTTTTGTATTAACGTTTGTTAACATATGAAGCGTAGATAGTATTTTCCCGAATGAATCGGATTTTTGAAATTATAATAACGAATATCCTGCACTGACTTTAAAAAAGCTGAGCTTCGTTCAATTATTTTCATCCATACCTTATTAGCAATGCAATTCCGTTTCAGAACAACAAAAATACTAGTCATCGAAAAAGTGGTCTTCTAATGAAAATATAGCGTAAATATAATTTAAAATAGTTCAACTTTATTTTGCTTTAATTATTACAAAAAAATTATGTAACAGTATTGCAATATAGCGACAACAAATAAAGATTCCGTTAAGAAATATAAACGTATTAACATTTAAATTTTTACTATTATCATAAAAATATCTTTATATAAATAATTCTTACGACAGTTGAATTTTGCTGAATAAATAATAAGCTGTTAAATAACTAACAAACTCAAATATAAAATAATGCATTCGGCTGTACGTACATAACAATAACTGACTAAAAATAAAAGTAATCTACTATTAATTAAATAAATAAAAATGATTAAAATAAAAGTAATGGTATTATGAAATTCTGCAAAATTACGCTCGCTATTTACTTAATTCGAATCGTTAAATCTTTGGTACTCGAATTATGATGTATTTCATGAGAAATTTGATGTGACGCTGCTCGCGATGAGCCGCTAAATTTCGTTGAATCGATCAAAGCAGTCGCGTCACGTTGCTGGCGCCACGCGAATACCTACATACCGAAAGAAAGACAAAGAAAGAGCAAGCGAGAGTGAGAGAGTGAGAGAGAGAGAGAGAGAGGGACAGAGATGTAACGGCCATTCATAAAGCTAGGATGCTACGCGCCACAGAAGTTTGCTGTGTACGCGCACCGTATACGGATATTTCCGTTGTTCATCCCCCGGCTTGGCCCTGAAAACTTTCTGGAAATTCAGAGACATGTATGAGAAAGAAAGAGAGAGAGAGAGAGAGATAGAGAGAGAGAGAGAGAGAGAGATGATGATGGAGTACAATTCGTGCTGCGAAACCATGAAATATTTGTTTTTCAGCCGCTTCCAGCTGCTATGAAAGAGGAAATGGAGATGGAAATGGAAACATTTTGATAACACAGTGGAAGAAGTTTGGAGATATAAGCCCAATAGATAGGCACATCTGTTAACAATTCGTTAATTTTTTTTCCTTCTACTTGTGACTAATTACTTTCCTGTCATTTATTTTCAGTTTAGAAGATAGCATTGAAGTAACCTGCACTGATCTGCTTTATATCGCTAAAAGTTTTTCCTAATTTATATAAATTAATAAGGGAGCTGAGATAGCTTGTTTCATTTTAGTTTAAGATAGAATGTTATATTATGAATGATAATAAGTATCCTTGAATGTGACATCACGTGGATTATAAATTAAATTCCTTGTCAGAGTTTCCTACTCATTGAACGAAGATTCTACGTTTCTATACGATTAGTTGTGTCTAGCAAGTAATTTTGAAGATAATTGGTCGATGACACTTTATAAATCAATTATCTCCTGGCTTACCTCACATGCCATTACAGCTTTAACTTTGTAACTTTCACAATACTCAGCATTTTAGGAGCACTCAGGAAAAGTAATTGAATTATTTCATATATTAGTTGCTGCCGCAAATCTTAAATCTTTTGCAATATCTTGGAAAAAAGTATGGTATTTTGAAAATATACGGTTAATATTTAATAATAATATTAAATTTTATTATCCGTGAAAAATGACTAATATTTAATGACGAATTTATATTTACTTTATTTTTTCGAAAATATTATTAGAATTGATAGAATTCATTAGATTTGAAAATAATGGTATCCAATTGTGTATAAACAATACCTAATAATGTTTATAGATAATTAGAGAGTCTCACAGCAATAATAATTAAATTGCTGTGCAAGAATATTTTTAATCAATTTAATAAGCAACCAAGTTTCTAATAAAAAATTTTTTAATAATTTTTTAATACTAATAATTCTACTTAACAATTTGCTTAAATTTATTTATCTTTTAAAATTTATTATCCCATTAGATGAGAAATAAATTGACATAATTATTTGTAGTCTCAAACGACGCTGCCTAAAGCAACATAGTAATTTAGATTATTATGGTACTTCTTTTTCCGATGCTTCGCAATTTAGTAAAAACAACGAGCAATCAGTGAAATCTGCATCGTTTCATTTTAATTCTCGGCATCTATATATTAAGCATTTAGTTACATTGTCCGCCAACTGTTAATGAATTTCAATATCCGTAATACAAAGCAGAAATTGTACAAGTCCGGTGACATTATCAAAGCAGATTAAAATAATTTTTCGTTAAATGGCACACAATTTACAAATGTAATCGAGGGTGAGGAGAAGAGGGCGTGGGTGGATGCGGACTAAAATTGCTAATGCAAGCTTATCAGCTGCTGAAACTAAGCTATTTAATTCGTGACAGTATTATCGATATCAAGAGTACTTTACGTCGCTTTGATTGGGTAAGTTTCAGAAGAGCCAAGACAGAAGTCGCGCGCGTACGCCGAAAAATAAGATGGATGTCGCGAGTAAAGCGAATTTTGTATTGGTTTGCGAGAGAAAGATAGGGATATAAAGGGCGAGGGGGTGAGGTGGGGGGGGGGTCATTGATTCGTAGTCAGGCGAACGAGAGTTACAGCTTTGTTTACTACGACAAGACGCGTAAGAGAATGCGAGTCAGAAAGAGAAAAAAGGGACTAGAGTGAGAGAGTGAGATGGAGATAGAGATGGAGATAGATATATAGATATATATATAGAGAGAGAGAGTGAGAGAGAGAGAGAGAGAGAGAGAGAGAGAAAAATAAAGAGACTACAGCGCCGTCCAGTCTGACTACCCCTGCCCACCACCATCCTCTGGCCTTATCTCCACTGTACCCAAGGATATCTTTTCATAGCTTGCGGCTCCTCTTTTCTCTCTTTCTCCTTAACTTGATCGAGATGCATCTCTCTCTCTCTCTCTCTCTCTCTCTCCCTCCCTCCCTCCCTCCCTCCCTCTTTCTCTCATTCGCTTGAGTTTTCTGCGATCTTGTTTCTCCAGTATGCCAGTATTTCTCTAACAGCATCTCGCTTCCAATCTTTCTTTTAGACTGTATCTTCGTTCTTATCTCTTTATGTTTCACTATAAGTTTTGTCCATTTTCCTTTTCTGACTGAGGCTGCTTGTTTACGGTACGAGTGGAAAATTGAGCAGTGTAAGTTAAATGTCTTGGAGAACGAAAGCACAATTTTGTTCTTGATTGGATGCGTTATTGACGATGTTTGCAAATATACAACAACAATATATTAACTATTTATTATTGGCAATGAATTTTATACTATTACAACATTCTAGTGCATGCCGCAGGTGAATTGTAGCTTGGAAATTGACAATGTCTATGTAGACAATATGATTATTCTCAAGAAATGTAAATTGCGTGTTAAAATAAATTTAAATACAAGAGCGTTTTATTTTTCATGAGAATTTGTGAAACTATTTTTTTGTGAATATAGATAGTTTGTCTATTATTGTTAAAGTGCTTTTGAAAGTTGCGATATCTAATACATGTGTTAAAAATAAATGTTCATGTTTATTAATTAAACTTTGTGCTCAATATTCTCTTGCTTCCCAATATTGTCGTCATACGTCATAAAGACGAAATGTTCACATTATCAATTAATTAATTAATTTTGGTATTTAAATATGAAAGGGACTAATGATATTGGAGTAAATGAATTGTAAAATTATTCGAAATATCGATATTAAATATTACGATTTTTATCGAAAAACTTATTATTTACAATTGAACGTTATAAATTAATTCGGTTATTAAAATATTGGGCCATCGTCCATTGCCCATCGCGGAACTGTTACATACATTTCCATTATTCTATTCCATACTAACATTTTATATCTTCTTGACTAAAGATAAAGATATAAATTTATTTTTTCTCTTATTTTTTTTTATACTTTTATTATTAGCCATTGGACAGACGTTTTATTATAGATCGATCATCTCAACAGTGTAGTAGTTAGACACGAATATATTTATGTTTAGCTATTGGATGCATGTGAAGCTGCAATGGTTACAATTCTAAAAACCTAAATGTATTTTAAGCTGCTTTATGGTATGCAGCGAGTTTGTTATGAAAAATGAAATTATAGTTACTCATAATTTTTCTTGCATTTCATCTCTCTTACGAAAAGCCCATAAATCAATTTTCTTGAAAAAGAAAAGGGAAGTATCGGTATTTTATTTATTTTTATATATATGTATATAAATTTTTTTTTTTATTTATTTTTTTTTTTTTTTTATACCAGAAAACGTAGAGAGCTGAAAAATGTCAGCTTTTGAAGGATTACCCATAAGTAATTTATTAACTTGGCAAGAACGACGATAATGTCATCGCGATATTCCCGGCTTGAATTTAATTCATTATGATACCCGTTATCCATCGATTATCTCCCCGGTCGGGCGACATTATTTCCGCAGTCACCTGCTGCAACCGATCAAAGTAGCACAAATGCATTCCGTAATGTCTACACGCATCACCTTCAACGTCCTTGCGATGCAGTCACCGTTCACGTATTATCCGCTTGTCCCTGGCAACGTCTCGTCTCTTCTCTCCAGGCACTTTGCACGACTCGTCGGAGTAATTCTCCTCCTTGGGAAATCGCAGGTCCCCCCGCGCGTCCCGCAAATGCACACCACACTAGCGCGTTATCTAGCGAGCATTAAGTACGATTTACATGACGGCGCGAGTAAAGTTTGAGCAAACATGCCGAAATGGCTGTACCCGGCTGTCCGTATACGTGCACGGTAACACCCCTCTCCCTCGCTGCTTTAGTGTGAGCGCGCGCGAACGTAGGCGGGAAATTATGAAAGACGCGTGGATTCGCGCAGACTAGCATAATGTTGCAGGAATTGGGTAAATAGGAGTGCGCATAAGCGCACATTTCTATATACATATACGAGCATATTGATTTGCTTTGTTGATACACCCCGAGTATTTTCGCTACCGCGCGGTGTTAGAATATTTTAATGCGATAACGGCCTTAATGTCTTGATAAATTTCACTAGCCTATTTTTAATGCTAAAATACCAGCCATTCGCATAAAATATCCACTTATTATATCTAGGCGAGCGAATATAAAGAAACCAGAAATTTTATTGTTTACCGTATTTACTCTAATGCGAAACATGATTGACTACAATACGATGAAATTTACATAAGTATTGTAAGAACGAGAATGGCTGTAAATAATTGCCACAATATATTACGGCTACATATATAATATATTTAAATAAGCATGTTCTAGCCATTAATTCATAGATATCACCTTGACTTTAATAGCTACAATACTCAAGCTAATTATGATGCTTATTATGTGCAATAATATCATTCGATTGTTAATTAAGGCAATATATAAAGAATGAAGATGGACAGCTTATAACGTCTACATTTCTAAATAAAAAGGTCGAAATTTTATAATATAGGTGATGCGTTATCCTATATATATTGGATCATTCACGCAATTAACGTCGTGGGTCGTTTTCGACAAACTTATGATGATCAAACTAATTCAATGACTACGCCAGTTTCAACAAATAAGCGCAAGCATTAACAAAAGCAAAATTTCATAAAGTTGTTATTTCCATCATGAAAGCATTAGTTTTAGCTAAAAATTGACAAAAAATATAAACATATAGAAAATGCGGTGCAACCCACAACCCTCCCTAAACATAAGAAATAGAAAAATTACGAATTATTAATTATTTTGATAATTTATTATACATAACTTGTATTTATTTAAACATTAAACTTCGTATGAATAATTTTGATTACTTTAAATTCCAACGAAGTAATTTAGAAGAAAAAAACAACTTTAAAAGTATGGCTTTTAAATTAATATCTACATATATTTCATTTACAGTAAGAATAAATGTTGCCATTTAAAAAGTTAAAACGATCATTAATCAAAGAATTGATATGTCATCGATGCAAATGCGATTTCCAAATTATAAAACTACAAATGATTCATGTGTCGACTCCACTATGATTAAATGCTTGCGACAAAAAAGTCTAAATTTCGAGAACAAATGTAATTGAAATTCATTAAAAATTATTTAAAATTGTTTTTTTTTTACATTCCACTGCTAAAGTCTGATGCGTTTTCATCGAATAGATAAAAACATTTTAAAACATTGTTCTAAACAGTTTATTTCAATAGCCATTTATATGTAAAAACATAAGCAATTTGGAAGAATACTTATATTATCATATAAATGTTATTCTCTGAAGATAAAGTAAATCCACTCTCTAACAAATTTTAACATTTTTCTTATTAAATATTAATACACATCAAATTTCATTCCACGCATGATGAATTTAATCTTCCAAACCTATTTTCTACTTATGAACTTCTACCTTTTTTTTAGTATGAAAATTAAAAAACGTACTTCTCAGATTATTGCACAGCAAAAATTTTCTATATTAATCATTTTCCACACAGTAAATTGCATTCTGAAATATTATATGAAAAGCAAAATGTCCATTGATTTGCTGCGTGTCGCGAATGCATTAATGCATTACTCATTTATTGACTTCTTGTAATTTAACATTGAAAAAGTATCTGTTATAAAAGAGAAAGAATATTTCATGAAATTCCACATACTATAGACCAACACATATAATCCTTCTATCCAATCACGTATGAATTTTTAAATCCGACTCCCGTGAAACACAAGGTGTCTGGTAGCATCGAGAAATGTAAAGTATTTTTTCAATTGCGCTGCATTTTATTTGGCATGAACGTGTCGATATCAAGCAATTTCGAAGATACTCGAGAAACATAGAAGCTGCGTGATGGCGGAAGTGGGACTGAGGGAGGAGTAAGAGAGAGAGAGAGAGAGAGTGAGAGTGAGTGAGAGTGAGAGGACGCAAAAGAGCGAGTTGCCGGTGGAAGGTCGGCGAGGGAGGGTTGAAGTTAAAGAGGGCGCGCAGCCATTCAAGCTAAACGTATTACAACCACTTAGTCGGCAAGCTGTCGGTCCTCCCAATCCCTAGACCTTCTCTTAATTAGCATGTGATGCTTACGTCCCAACAAGCTACCCGTGACTACAGCCCAAGTACACTAATATGGACCTCCCCCGAACTACCGCTAAACGCTAAAAGCTCCACGACACTTTTCTCTCTCTCTCTCTCTCTCTCTCTCTCTCTCTCTTTCTCTCTCCCTCTCCCTCTCCCTCCCTCTCCCTCCCTCTCTCACGCTCTCTCACGCTCGCTCGTCTTTATGAACGAGATAACAGGGGCCGAGTGAGAGAAATGAAGAGAAGTTAGCGTTCACGAACAACCATCGATGTAGGAGTTTCCTCGACCAGGCAACCCCTTCCACCTCTCAACCCCCTCCCCCTAACCCATACTTTGTTTGCCTTTATCTCTTTAGTATATTGGCTTCGTAAACGTGCTTACGTGAGAAATTGAAAGTGTATGAGACAAAGTGAAACCAGACAAATTAACCATGAAAATGTTATACTTCAAATTCAAAATTGGAAGTTATCGCGCAATTAGATCGTTTATTTTTAATTCTTCGTAAAAACGTAAAAAAAAAGACGTTTATAAAATACTACAGAATTATGATATAAGAAGTTAGAAAGTAAAGTGAGCTGAGTTTTCTTCAAAGAAAATGAAAGAACTATTTCAACTAATAGTGTTTTTCAATTAGTCCAATATAAATATAGAGCCAAGCGAATTTTTTTTTTTACCCTTTTAAAAGGTCAAAATGTTCTGTTTAAAATACAAGATCCTGAATGATAATAAATTGTAAAAATATTTCATATCTTTAAGTAATAAACCATTTAATTGTTTCCATAAATTGTAAGAAAGAATATCATTCAGCAGCATTTATCAATAAAATTAGTGGCAAATGTTATAAAAAGTGATGGTAATAAAAAAACTATTGATTTTTCATAAAATTTAATTACGGAGTCGAAAGGCTTCAATTTATAATCCATTTTTGGTTTTATATAGTAAGGTAGAGTAACTGTCCTGTTAATAACAAATGTGTGTATGAAACAGTCTTTTTAAGAGAAATTTGTTAAAAGCGTTATAATAGTTAACTAAAGATCTATCTATAAATTTATCTATAAATTTGCTATTTAAAAATGTCAACATAATGTCAGTAACGAGCAAGTTGCTATGCGTACTATGAACAAGATAAAATATGCTTACCCTCTATCAGTAGAATTGGGCTTTATCTAATCACATAATTTAATAAACATTTTTTATATAGAATAAATTATCTATTGGACAATAAAAACATAAATTTGTAGATAATATTAATTTACAGCTTTCGTAAAAAGTATATGTAAAGCACCACTTATCATTAATTTCCAAATTTATTTGCAGCATGATTTTCTCTGCGATTCATATGAAAAATTTCTTCGTGTTCATAGTAACGAATAATTTAATTAAAACCTACTGAAAAATTGACTTCGAAAAGAATCGGTCCTCGTTGTTCACTGAAACAAGCTACGTGACGTTGTCCTAGCTAGCAGAATGTTAAACGAGCAAAAGGGAAAAAAAAAGCTTAAAGAAGAGGAAACATGATAGAAGATCGCAGAGGGAAAAAAAGCGTGTAGGAAGAGAGGGATATATATATATATATATATATATATATATAACGAAAGAAAGAACGAATGTACTCAACGAACAATGAAGGAACCCTTCTTACTATTTCTATATTTACGCCCGTCAACGCGTCGTTCACTCAACCAACAAAGCACGAGTTTCAGTAGCAGAAGCCCTTCAACGAAGAAACTGATTCAATTTAAAAATCATTTGCTAAGTGCTGCCGTTGGTTAGAACATAGTTGACCCTTTTTTTGTCGCGTTTCATCAGTTTCTCTTTCTCATTTACTTTTCGGCTCTTTCCGTTTCTTTCTATTATTTGCAACGCTGTTGCTTCTCTTTTATAACTCAGCTTTTTTTTCTCTTTCTTTTTTTGTTTTATTAAAAAGCTCGAGAAAAACTGCGTTAGCAGACGACGTCCACCCCCCTCCCTATTCCAGCTGTTCCCTTCCTTTATTTCTTTCGACTCTTTATATATCTCCCTCTCTCCATTAATTTTCATTTTCTTTCTCTTTTAAATTTTACTTTCACTTTGCTTTGTCCTTTGTTGCTCTTTTTATACGCATTCATTCGCTCTTTATTTCAGAAATGTATACACCGAGTACATTTCAAAATCGAAGACTATTAATTAGTTATGAGCATTTGAAGTAGTTATAGTTCGATAAATCTTACCAATTCCTTTCCCATCGTATACTATAAAACTAGCAGGCCTACTCACACATAAAATTCAATATTATTATTGCCTATATCGTGTATATATATATATATATATTGATCAACTAAACATTTCATTCACATCTTATGTATTAAATAATATCTTAATAGATTATACTCGTGGCATTTTGTGTTTATTAGTCGAAATATATTTATCTCGCAATTGGACGTTTATTTAAACGAATAATCTCTTGGCTTTTAAATTGTTGGAAAAATATGTATTATCGCAAAAAAAAAAAAAAAATATATTTCATCCGTATATATTATTATTAACATGGATGGCCTGATTCAAGATATTCGACATTAATTCTAAAGTAAAAAAAAAAAATTACTTTATACTCGTAAGATATTGAATTTTTTCCAACTAAATATGAGAATAATAGTCGGACGGGAAATCTAGTATATTTGGCATAATAATGCGAATAATCGTATCGACGGTCGGTTTAATAAAAATGGTCAAACATGTGAGACAACGCGCAGGTGGTGTTGCTTAGTCCTGTGAATGCCTTGGAAGAGTCAGATCCCGGAGCCAGTGAATTTCTACAAAAGTACAATTCGATTCTCATAGTCTTTGAGGGAGAAAGCTGAAGTAAAAGTGTCTACATAACGACCGAGAGCATTAATAGGAGGCAAAAAGAGGCTGAAAAAAAAACCGAGGCGCCACTTTGCCTCTATCCTTGTCTTTGTTGCAGGCTCGCGCCTTCAGTCATCCGGCGTCGTTTGCGGTCGTATCCATGGCTAACGGCGTTGCGTAAAACACTTTGGACGAGCAGTCACCGCTAGTCGCTTTGCCGTTTATTACTCTTTGTCGAGTAGACTTAAAGCGGACTCGCGAGCGTATTGGGGGCGGCGAAAAAAAGGAGCCGCGAGTGCGTGCGCGCCGAGGCCCCACGGCTCCGTGATGAAAAGTAATGAGGGCACAAAGGCATTTTCCACGACTAATGTAATAAAATATGATTTTCATTACGGCCTACCGACTGCCTTTATGATTTTCGTAAATTAATCTTATTAAAAGTAACGGTGCCGCGGATTCGTAAGCCGCATTTATTTCATTACCGTCTTCCGGCGATTTTCGTACTCTTAATACTCTGCAGGATATAATTGAAAGGGGAATGTTCGCTGCGAGAGGTTAAACGAATTTTAATCCTTGTACTAATTAAAATTCTTACTCTGATACTTCTCTATTTCGACATTATAATGTAGTATATTTACTTTTATATGCCCATACGCATGGATATAAATATATTTATACGTATACATTTGTATCTATGTTGTTATTATTATTATTATTATTATTATTATTATGCTTGTGCGTATGTACTTGGCGTGTTTGTTGATTGCTTAGTTGAACGAGATATATTAATGTAATACTAAATTTATGTAGAATAAAGTGTTAATATATTCTTAGTCTAATAATCGGAGCATTACCATTATTTCGTTTAAACAATAATTTTATTATATAAATACTACCGACAGCTCTACTTGTTTTTTTGCAGAGTAATACAAAAATTCTATACAGCATAGAATGTTAAAATTTCATATTTAGATTAACTTTCTTTTATACAGTAAAATGACTTTCTCCTTACATTGCTAAAACTGCGTGTTATTTTTTCATACTAGACAAAGGATTTTGCTTAAAATTTATTTCTTACAAAGAGTAGTAAGAACACTGAAATGTTACAATTGTTTAAATTGAATAATAGCTTATTCGTAATGCTTAGTAGGTAAAAATTTTTAAATTAATTTAAATTTATAATCATATATGCGCATTATTTTAAAATACAAATAAAATAATATGTTTGAAAAATTGATATGTCGGAAGGCTTAAAGAAAATTATATTACAGGGAAGCTCCTACAGTGCATTCATACATTACATTCTTGCAACCTTTACTAATTTGCAAAACTTAAATTAGTCAACATGTTACTCTATATATTACTCTAAGTATTTGTATAGACCAATCTAGTGTATTATGGATTAATGTTAAGTATTTATTATAGCATTAATTAGATTGTGATTTTAAAATTTGCTTATATATTTGTAATATTCTAAATTTGTTCAATCAAGTGTTTCTGAAGTTTATAAATTTTATTCAATAATATTTTCATCCATACACTACATTTTTTTTCCTTATAAAATTAATATTTCTTAATTTTAATCTCTTTTTCCTCAAGAAGGTCCTCATATGCGGAATCAGTAGTAATTTCAATCTGGGAAATACGAGTTGAAGAAAAATTATCAAAATTATTATTATAATTCATATGAATTAGTATTATGTTTTTTTGTATTAGTAATTCGTTAAAAATATATTGCTTTCCTTACCAATAATTTAATAAAAACAATATAATGAATATTCTATAATATTGTTCTTGTAATTTTTTCATATTCTTATTTACAATTTCAATACAAATACTTTGATATTTTATCAATAATTAATAATACTTTATAACTTTTTCCCAATATATATATATATATATATATATATATATATATATATATATTTTATTTTTAATTTGTTACACAACAATGTATTTTTTGCTGATTATTGAATTATCATAAATTTATTTCTATAATTTTGTAAATAATATTTCTATAAATTCATTTGATAATACAATATTTGTTGTATAATTAAAACTTGCTTTTATAAAAATTTATAGAATCAACGAAGTATATCATGACTGTACTACTCATTCAATTGGTATCGATTCATTGAAAAATGCATTTCGCGAGCATTAATCGATCAATTTTCTGAAATAATCGCATACCACGAACCATCATACCTAACTAATTAGTTTAATTATTAATTTTTTTGATTTTCAGTTATATCTTACTTTCTAATCATTTCAATGGTTAATGATTCTGCCGGCATCCGTTAATCATAAATTAAATCACATCAATGTAAAAATATAAACAGATAAATAGACTCAGGATATAGGAAATATTGGGATTCGCTCTATAGTGATGCCATCAGCACCATCACAATCTGCTCAATTCTATCTCTCGGGATTCCCATTACACGGCTACGATACCTGGAGCCATACTCATGGTTTTCTTGGAATTTCATTTATGTTCTGTCGCATTACCCTTACCAAGTGCATCTAATGGGCTGTATTATTGTCATTAAATGTTGGAATAATTCGCAAGTGTACTTAATACCTCCGATTTCTATTTGAATACGAACACAAATACTGATGTATATATACTTAAACATGAGCTGTTATTGCTTCAAATTCTATGTCATTCGCAAATAATTGGCGCGTATTCTTTTACAATTTACAATATTTATTCAGCTTTATTATTATTATTATTATTAGGCATAATAATTATTGTTATGTATTATAGCAGTACCACACTATTTATTAGAAATGTATGTACAAGACATTATAATAATATTAAATAATTCAATTGAAAGAAAATTATTTATTAAGTACTTAAAAGTACTGCTATAAAACATAAGTAAATGTAAATAGAATATAATTAGAATGATTGTGCACTGATATGATAATAAAATCATATTGGGAAACATGAAAAATTAAAATATTCTGATAATAGAATAAAATTTAATTTCCATTGTACATTACGTCATTAAAACGTATATATATATTTAAAATTAAAGGAATTTATTTTTATATTAAAGGAATTAAAATTTAATTTAAAATTAAAGGAAAAATAAAACTTGAATCAGTTCGAAACTTTAGTTATCAACTTAATGGAAAATGCCAATGTTTAAGCTGATAAAAAATGTCTATAATATCTATTTTATTATAGATGTATTAAAAGAACGATTAATTATGTTATTTCAATAATACTGAAATTTTGCGTAATAAATATGTTTTTGCAAATAGTATATTTATATTGAAATCTATGCTTTTCATTACATTTACATCTACTGATTAAAAAATACGCACTTATTTTAATCAAAAATATTTTTATAACAAAAAGAATAAAATTAATTTTTATTCGAATGAATAAACGATATTTGTGCATAAAAATTATTTTTAATCGAAAATAATTATCTCTTTTAAGCATGGATTTGTATTTGTATACAGAGTAATTTTTTTATCCGAATTGCGTTTTTATACAATAACAATCTAATGTGGTCGTAATGTAGTAAATTAAAAAACAAAAAACAAAAAACAAAAAACAAAAAACAAATTTTATCGCTGAAAATATGAGATGATTTCTCAAAGACATTAGCAAAACATGATAACGTAGAAAGAAATTTTAAATATTCAATTAACTTCTCGAACGTTAGGAATGTTTAATTTCACGCGCTATTCGACGCCTGTATTCCGTTAATTAATTCATGGTTAATTAATTAATGATAATGTGTATATGTGCCTTATTTTACGTGAAAATGAAAATTGATCCGACGAGTCAGCCGCCACATCGGCAGTAGTGAAAGTAGTCGATGAGCGTTGTATATTCAAAGGAGAAACATAGTTGCGGTGATAGAAGAAGGAAGCCTGGAGTTTCGCATAATCCACATTTGTCGGTAAATTATGGGGATGATATGTCATTTTGATTTGAGCGTCGTTACAGCGATTCAATTGGCCGAATATGAGTAAGTGCGATTGGCGTCTCATCGGTCAAGCACTAAGCAACCGCACCGATGCCTTTGAAGTTACTGCTGAGCCAGAGTTAACCAGGCAAATTGAGGTACCTAGAGATATCGACAAGAGCCAACCCTATGACGTTTGGTAAACACTAGCTGAGAAGCGATGAACATACGTAGAATGAGTAATCAGTATGTTCGATGGTAGGATATGTCGTTTCTATAAAGGAGGGACATTTAGGATAGAACATTTTGGAAGATGAATGCAGAAAACACGAAGTGAAGAATATAGAAGCAAATGCTTTTGAAAATCGAGCGTACATTTAGTCACAAGCTGTATAATGCCAATTTATATATAATAATAACACAATACTTATCGTATTTGCACATTAATAGTATCGTGCGAGTTGAATCAATAACGCTTTAAATTGAAAATATTTTATTTAACGATTATGATGCAAATAAGTAAGATTTATTTAGATTTAATGTCTGTGATCAGAAGTTTCGCATTATTGAAGAAACGAGAGCTTCTTCTGAGCGACGCGTATAAAGCCAAAATTGGACCATTGAAATAATGTGAAACTATATTATTTCTTATATAATAGAATTAATTGTTAAGTAAATAACAGATTGCTTTTAATTATAAATGGATATAAATCGGATTGGCAGTAAATGAATGAAGAACTTTTGCATTTAATTACAACAAAATGTAATTCTGAATTATTCATTAATAACAATATTAATTTCATTTGTAACAACATTTGTTTAATGTTTCATCTGCCATATCATTACCCAAAAATATTTATTATATAAATATAAATTTATAAATAACATTAGATTGTATCAACTTTCAGCCTGCTCCATAATTTCTTAAAGATGAGGGTCGAAAAAAAAAAAAAAAAAAAAAAAAAAAAAAAAAAAAGCATATGCACCATCAATGACAGTGCGGTCGTTTATTTTAATTTGCCGAAATAAAAGTTTGCGTTTGATATTGAACGATTCATCTTTAGAGTGTCGATGAACGGCTGCCGAATGTACGAAGCGGCCGATGCATCGATTGCGCGTCGAAGAGTAATTGAATAGCTGCGAGGTGAGGAACTAACGACGATAACGAATGATTTCATTGCTTAAATGGATTTGCTTGTCAAACGCCCGATATATAGTCGAGCGAGAGACAGAGAGACAGAGAGAGAGACAGAGAGAGAGACAGAGAGAGAGACAGAGAGAGAGACAGAGAGAGAGACAGAGAGCGCGTTAGTTAGCGAGTGAGAAAGACTGCATACGAAACTACACGTTTGCACTTTGACATTTTTTCTCCGCCATGTATGTATTGCTCAATCACCGAATGGCGAATTCATGCTAAACAACTAAAGCCTTGGATTGCATTGTCATTGAGATTGAGTTTAAAAAAGCTTATCCGATAGATCGTGATCAAATGTTTTATTTGTCTAATATGCTTGGATGTGAATAATTACGTGCAGCGAACCACTACCGAATTACAATATAATTTAACGAAATTGCTCATACACTGAAACAGGATTTAAATTGCATTGAAATAGTTGCAAATTGCTCTTTTATGTAAATACTAGTTTAAATAAATTAGTAAATACCCGATATAAATATTTATAGTATTACCGAAATTTTATCATTACGAGAGTATATTTTATTTCGACGGCATATTGGCGGGGGTGG
>NW_011948432.1:2844825-2869069 GCF_000503995.2 Ceratosolen solmsi marchali
TCACATTTTGTTAAAAGATATTTAAATATATTTCATTGTAATGAAACTACCTTACCCGCGGTTTCTTTACTAACATTACGAATACTGCAAACTGCATTCACACATTTCATTTCATTTCATACCAAATGTAAACTATATGCAATTGACGTACTAAATTGCATTTGATGGATTTCTTAATTTGAAATTCATTCAAATCGTTTACAGTATAAAATTTAATGGCACTTGTAGCATTAAAAGAAATTAAAGTAGCGCATGAGCAACGAACTTCTTCAAGCTTCAGAAAAACTTGACAACGTTCGCTCAATTCCCATTGAATGTTATGATAATTCAACTTATTGGTATAATTATTTCAAATGTTGTTGCTGAACAGGTAGACACAATAACTTATTAACAAAGCATCTTTTATAGATTGTGGTTACATTTCGTCTTATATTATTACAGTCAAAATATTGTTAAGTCCCATTCGGCGTAGTATTTCAATTTTTAAATTCATTCGCGATTGTGCATTGTGATTTGAGCTTTAAATCAGAATGTGAATTCCCTTATATGTGGGATTTGAAAGGTGATTTTTCGAGGCTTTACTTTCATCATTTCATGTTGTAAATACATTTACAAGTGCACGAGTTAAGTATATCTAGAAACTTTATAATTGGACTATAGCGTGCGACATAGTTAAAGTTATTCATATTTAAAAGTTGTTCTCCGATTTATCTGGCTTTTGCCTTCGAATGCTGAAAAGTACAGGACATTATTTTTTTTTTATCTAAAAGATTTAGCCTCTGACTCTCACTTGACGGATGTTAATAATTATTTTGATGAAAATAATTAATAGAAAATTTTTTAATTTGATTTTTTTTGCAAAATTAAACAGCCACGTATAACAAGCAATAATGAATATCTTTGTATCTCATGGCCATACGCAACGCCTTAGAGCTGAAAATTCCATTGGACTTTCGTACAACTACACATATCGTACAATGACAAGGAAGGAAGGAGTAAGTCTCTGTGTTAGCCCATTTAGTTTACTTCTGTAGCATCTGGCAGGACAAAGAAGTACGTGCAGACGAGAAAGCTCGATAAGGACAAGTAAGCGAACGAGCGAGCGAGCGAGAGAGAAAGCCCGCCTGCAACGGTATGCGTGCACACGTGTGAGTGATAGAGCTGCAGAGCAGCGTAGGATGAAGGGTTAGAGATTGGGGAGGGGAAGATACGGTGCAAGCTACCCGACGAAAGCTTGGAGGAAAGGAGGGTCGAGTTGTTCCGGTATACGTTTCCATAGTCGAAGCACGCGCGACATAATTGCGAGGGTTGCGAGAGCAAGAGAGAGCAAGAGAGAGAGAGAGAGAGAGAGAGAGAGAGAGAGAGAGAGATAAACAGATCGTGCGCGCGCACTATACGTGTGGGGTGTGCGTGTGTGCGACAGAGAACCTGCCTTAGTCAAGGGAACATCACGTGTCGATGCATAGAGAGAGAGAGAGAGAGAGAGAGAGAGAGAGACGGAATGAGAGAGATAGAGAAGTAGAATAGTAAGTTGGGTAAGGTCGACGTCGGATGGCGAATCAGAGGGTGGAAGAGGCTCATTAAACCACCCCTGACGATCCACATGGCATACAAGATCAGCAATAAAATCATCCCCCGATCAGCCGGCGTCACTGCTGAAAGGGGAACAGCTCTGCAAGAGAGAGAGAGAGAGAGAGAGAGAGAGAGAGAGAGAGAAGAATGAAGATGAAACTAGACGGAGGCTCGAGTACTCGTGGTATGATTGGAGACCGCGATTGAAAATTAAATGCCGTTATGCCATTTACGGAGGCAATGTCACGAACGATATAAATATATATCGAAGGAGAGTCGCGGGACTTGGATAGCGAGCGCGACGATTGTGATTTGTTTTCTTTTCGACTCTTTGTTTCATATGCCTTCCTATCTAACATATGCATATATACATATGCATGCATGCATACTAGCGCATATATATATATATATATATATATATGTATGAATGCGTCGATTATCGGATCTTTTCTAGCTTCGTCTTTCCTCTCGTTTCTATCTTATCAATATTTTTTTCTTTGTTATATTAATGACATCTCTCCGGAAAATTTACATAAATATGATAAAAGATAAGATAATGTCTCGTATATGATATTAAAACCAATTTTGTTTATAGTAGTATGTTCACTAACTTTTCAATTATTAATTATTAATATATTACAATCTAATAATCTAATTAGTAAATCATTAATTATATTTCAGGTAATGATAACGATATCTTTTCATTATTCAATATAATTGTTGCATAAGCATTATGTTTGAATAAAATTTAGTTTACACAAGGTTATTAAAATTGTTTATTTGCCCTTTCGATACAAATGTTTTCGACCGCAATTTCTGTGTCATCGTTAAGGATGAAATTAAAATTTTTTTTTTGACAGTTTCATTTCAAGAAGAATACGATATTAAAATAATTTCTCAGCAGAAAAAGAATAGTATATAATTTTTTGCAATAATACATGCACAATAAGATTTGAATATTTTATTAGTTTATGGGTAAAAAATATTTTATTAATAACGAAAAAATATCATAAATTAATTGAATAATTATAAGATAATATTTCGAAGATATGCTTATTTGCATTAATGATTACGATTTAAATTTATCATGCTAATATGCATTAAAATTAAAATTGTATCAAATTAATCCCCTTCAAATAATTTAAAAAGAAAAAGAAAAAAAAAAAATGGTAAGCAGAATAAATATTTCAAGATTGTACGAATAGATAGATATATTAAGAATGAAAATTCTATTATTCAAGTTTCTGATTAATGTCTTCCGCCAATGTACACAAAAATGTGAGAAATACAATTTCTAAATTTCAACAGTTTTTCAACTCGGAATTCGATCAGTCTATCTTGATTTTTTCGTTATTCCTCGTTATTTCTTCTTGAGTAAGCTACTTATAAACACAAAAGTGCCACCGTCGATGTCGCCAGATGAAAAAACGACATAACGCAATTGAGTCTCTTAAGCGACTAGAGATTTAACTTAATTTAAAGATGAAGTGTTGAATAAATAACAAGTAAGGCGAAGCGAAGAACAAAGTTATCACTTCGTTAGGAAAGCGCAGGACTAACGCTCACCGGCGCCGCATGACGTTGGAAAATTTAGACGTATAGAAGAGAGAAAGTGCGGAGGAAAAGAGAAAGAGAGCCTAGTAAACCACGCTTTTAAAGGTGCAATATCAAGGCAAAAAGTAAAGTGCTGCAAAACAAAACGTGAAAGCAAACTGTTATGTTGCTTTAGCACTAACTAAACAATAACAGGATAATAAAAAAATCTCGGTAACTTCCAAATGCCTTGTTTACCAATTACGATGGGCTTTTCAGATTTCGTATAAGCTTATGCTTGTGCACTGATCGTTCATAAATTCTGGTTTTTCCTTTTATTTCTGCATCGAATAAATGATAAAATTCTTTGATTTATTGAATGGGTGATGCTGGTATTACTAATATCTTATGTACATTATTGAAATTTCTTTTAGTAATCGGAATTGAAAGATAATTGAATAAGCCTTTAAGAAACTGTCTTGATACACGCACACGCACACATTTATAATGAAAAAGTATGGGTTGAGAGAAAATGGCAAAATGAGATCTTACATGCAGGTATAGAGATCTCGATCCGAGTCGGTCTTCTGAAATGGTTTATAAGGTAGGTTACACTACTACTATTAACTACTTTACAATCTACAAAAGACTAGGCCATTCGAAAGAATCAATGTTATAAACTAAATAGCATCTTTTTAGCAACTTATTGCAAATATCTCCAATAAAAGCGCAATTGTAACGATTTCACCGACTCTCTCACTCTCTCTCTCTCTCTCTCTCTCTCTCTCTCTCTATTATTTAATGCGCAACTTTTTTTTATTTATGGCCACATTTTTTTTTGTCGTTTAAAACGTGTCTCTCTCCCTCTCACCCCTCCCTCCTCGCTCCCTCCCTCACTCTCTCTCTCTCTCTCTCTCTCTCTCTCTCTCTAAGAAATTTATACAAGAAGCATTGAATATCAGATATAAATGTATATATATCCGTTATCGTAATAATTAGAAACTTTTTTTATTAATTTCACTTTAGAGATATTTATTATCAAAAACTATTAAATTAGTCCCACGTTGTATCAAATTTTAAACCCCTTTAATATGAACAATTAAACAAACTTATTAGGACGACTTATTTGCCAGTTTCTTCAAATTCCTTTATTACGACAACAATGAAAAAACTAATGAGCAAAAAGGTAAAGTATAAAAGCCCTAACGAGCATGGAAATTGATTTGTCTCGCATAAGAAATGAATAGCATTAAAAGTACGTTGCTGCAATGGACAAATAAAGTAATTTTACAGAGAATATCATAACTAACTAACCTCGCGAAGCACGCGTGAAATCCGTAATAATAATCGGGCGACGCACAATCCCCTGCCCCCGTCACTCGTCATGCCACCATTACATTTCGTACAAGTACGTAATTTCCATTCCCTGATTTTCCGTCCGATAACGTGGGATGTTCTCGAGCTGCGCTCTAATTGGCCAATCGAGAAAACGACAGCGCGCACACGCTCGCGCGAGCGGTGGCTTTCAATCACGCGAGGGATCAATTTGTTTTACCTTTGAGAGCAATTTGGTGTATCTTTCATAAGCAGCCGGAGATACAGAGTGAGAGCATGTCAATTTCTCTCGGTAATGTAAGCCTCCGTATCAGGTGACAAATGATTTAAGCGAGCGACACGTCCAGGAAGAAGAGACGCAAGATTTTTCCTGCAGGGCTGAACTTTAGAACGGTGACTGAAAAAATTAACGTGCGAATTCTCTTACATGTATGTATCTGCCATTGTGATTGGACATGCGTGATATCATGCACGTATGAAGAAGAGAGAAAATGATTCCTTGATTACTTGAAATTATTTAGTACTGCCCATCTCAAATAACAAGTTTATATTTTGGAATTCAGTGAGAGGCTTATTTCTCGCCTAGGACTATTTTATTAATATCATACGATAATAAATAAATTAATTAATTAAAAAAAAAAAAAAAAAAAAAAAACATGCGTATAACGTATGACTTATTGTGTATAACGAAAATAATTAAACACGAGCGCTTAAAGCTAAATTTTCTTAAAGCAATATTTGGCATTAGCAACTGAAATATAAAGTAGCTGATATATTTTATTATTGCGAGCCTTTGATAGGAGATTCATAATAAGGATACTTTATGAAAGTATAGTACGGCATTCTTATAATGTTGTATTATTTCAAAACATAAGAATGACAAATTATTTACTCGGCACTACTACTATAATACGTCCACGCTCAATACCCTAAGAAATTGGATGCATTTCATTTACAAATGACTAATTTTTCCATAAAATGTGATATATTCTTTAAAAGGATCTTTATTTATATTTTAGTAATCATTAAAATGTTTCGTATTCTAAAATATTTTTCACGTTTAAATAAATCATATATAAACAGTGTGCAAACAAGGTTAAACAAACAAGGATACGTAGTCAAAGTTAGTCGCGCAGTCTCAGTTGATGGAAGACGCCGTTGGGAGGACGGCTTACCATCTTCGCATATTGTCTTTTATTTGCGCTGCACTTCTGTCAATCTGTCTGTCTCTGTCTGTCTCTCTCTCTCTCTCTCTCTCTCTCTCTCTCTCTCTCTATGTCTATACCGCATACAAAAACAATACCTTAGTAGAGAGACATAGGCAGCAAAAGGGAGTCTTGGCAATACGAGTCTTGTCGGCGCGTGTTTCCTCTTGCGTCAGACGGAGAAAGAGACTACGAGGTATTTATATTGGTTTTTCGCGCGGTGACAGTGATCTACTGGGAATTCCACCCTCTTTCCCCGACTAGCACACTGCCAGTATTCCACACACACACACACACACTCTCTCTCTCTCTCTCTCTCTCTCTCTTTATCTCTCTTTATCTCTCTATCTCTCTATCTCTCACTCTCTCACTTTAAATTGATCATTCTTATTCCACGGAGCTATAGTTTTCTGGGCGTTGCTTTTGACTGTATTTCTCCGGTTCCGGTACTACCCGAGACCACGAGCAGAATCATCCGAACGAACTAATAAAAGCGAGTTGTGCACACGTGGGTGGCGACTTATATTCTACGGATGTTACTACTTCGCAAACTATAAGAGGATGAAAAAGGTGATACAGCTAAAGACGGTGTCAGGAAAGGTTTTTCTGGAAATCGAGCTAGACAAATGAAAGCAAAACGCGGACAGCACAAGAAAATGAAAGAAATACGCTTAATGGGCCCTATTTATCAGAATGTGCAATTAAGAAAACACCGAGTATTTTATAAAGGCACGCGTTATTATTATGTACTAACGAGACCTCGTTACTCTCATAGATAATTATTGTCCGAAAAATAAGGTAAATAGATCGAGTGCTTTATCATTCAAATTTCTATATTTTACGGATATATCAGCCGAGGATTATTATTGTCAAATATTTTTGTACATTCCAAATATATATATATATATTATAAAATATTAGCTTAATTATACGTAAGGCAAACTTTCCCAAAGGCGAAAATCTAAAAATATTTCAATAATCGTTCTATTCAATTACTTTTATAACAGTTATAGTGAATTTAGAAAAAATAATTAATATTATTAAAATTATTTCATTTTCTTACACAATGTATAATTCCAAAGATGACAAATATAAAATTCACGACAAATATGCATTGATAACATTTAAATATACTTCGTGTCAAACTATTTTTATTTTACCAATAACATTTTAAATGGCAAGATTAATCAATGTATAGTCCCACAGCCAATATTAAAAATATATTTTATTTAAATATCTAAAAATATGAATATACGTTTTATAAAGAAATTTAAAGTGATTTCTTCTAAAAGTTACATTGAATTTCAAGTGAGCGAGTAAATTTTAAACTTCTCCCATTATTGAATTAGTAAATGATTGAAAGAAATTAAATTTTCATTGCATACAAAAATAATATCTATAATATTATCGATATGCTGCTATATGATTTTTTATAATCAAAGCTACACATGTGTTGGTTACGGCTGATAATATTATAATCCAGACATTTACGAAGCTCTGATTAAACGTAAAGAAATGCATTCAACGAGCAACGAAGTGACAGAGAAATACTCGGATGTTGAAAGTTTCTTTAACAAAACAAAAAAAAAAAAAAAAAAAAAAAAAAAAAAAGATGAGCAAGTTTAATAAAGAATGCGTTGCGTTCTTCGTACTTCAGACTCTTCACATTGTGAAGCCGTCCTCGGCCTAACTATAAAATGTTTATAAAATCTATTTTATAAGTGAGACACTCTCTATCTTTAGCAGAAAATTTTATAATCAGAGTACTCGTGGCCAAGGCTTTATAAAATATGATTATTTTTATTTATCTGATCTGAAATGTCTGAAGGCATCCTTTGCAGAGCAATCGGAGCACGCGATTTTGTCCTTCTTTAGATGAATCAACTACTCACCTCTATCAGAGCGCAGAAACGACTATTCGAACTTACTTTTCCCATGTCATTGGAACGACTATTCAAACCTGTCATTTTCAGCATTTCGAAACGAATGCTTCGTCATTTGGCACATTGGCAGAGATGGAAGAAGTCAACCCCAGTATTCATTTGAAATTGCCAACATTTCAATCTGTTTATTGCTATCCTGGTACATTTAAAAGAAACACGCGAGTTATCCCAAAAATTTATATCTTTTGAAAATATAATATCGTCATATATTTATCACCTGGTGTATTATATTCCAACAAAACTAATAATTTTAGAATAAAAATAGAGTGGTACTGCTGTTGCTGCCGGTTGCTGCTGTTGCTGCTGTTGTTGTTGTTGCCGCTGCTGCTGTTAAATAGATATTCTAATAGAAGTGGAATCCCAGAAGATGAGTTTTCCATAAACAGAACTAATCTTTTGCATATAAAAGCTTTAGTAAATACACATATTTATAGAAGACTTTGATGATTTGCATTATAATAATTTGATGTATATTTAGTGCTTAATACAATTTATGTTTATATATATATATATATATATATTATATAATTTTTATAATAACTTATTTACATTGAATAAAAATCACATACTATTAATTAGTTTAAATAGAACACGATAATAATATTTTAATCTGTCCAGCGTTGTTATTGTTGCTTTAGAATCACCGTTATCGTCATCCTTATTATCTTTGGCATTGCAACCATTATCAGCAAATATTTGTAGAATGGGCGAAACATTTGTGCGCAATAAAGTACTCCCACGGTTATAAATAATCTTTATAAAGACAGTTATGAAGCACAACGGCATATGACATTGTACTTTGCATTTACCCACACAAAGTGCACTTAATAAGGGAGTACTTTTTTCGAATCATCTTCGCTATGGCCAAAGTATTTCAATCGTTATTCCCATCGATAGATAACCTACTTCTTTTAGGGGTCAATTAAAAATACTCGCAAAACCGGAACACACATTCATTAATACGAATGAAAAAAAAAAAAAAAAAGAAAAAGAAAAAGAGCAGAATAGCAGAATCTCAACGTAACTTTGCATTGACATTATTTTTAAATGAAAATAGTTTTTACTTGCAATCCACAAAGTAAAGTCCATTAAAATTGTTTTATAAGTTATGAGCCGCACACATACTTAGACGTACGTAGATAATGATTAACAGAGAACCTGGAGAGCTAAATCATAAATATAGCACGCGACGAGTCCCTTTGATATCTTAATAGTATTAAGAAATTGGGTGGAAGCTGGGAAAGAGGAAAGCAAGGTGGATGGGCAAGCAACTACGAGGGTCAGACCTGCCGCGTGTACATCCACAGGAATGGAAAAAGGAGGGTCAAAGTGTGCGTGCGAGTTACGGTCCTCTCCTACGGTCCCCTCAACGGCGACGTTGAGCGGCTGAGGACGGAGCCTCGTCAGACGGCATCGTGGGTGACGCGGAGTGTGGTATGCGGGCCGTGAGGGGGGGAGGGGGGTTAGCTAGCTAGAGGGATAGGGAAGAGAAGGAACATCGCGCAATATGTTGCCCCGTGCAACTTTACCAATAACCACCGGCGGTTCCGTGCCGAAGAGCAAAGGATGCGAACTGCGGCGTGTAAAGTAGCTGGTCAACACGTGTGCCCGAGTTCCGCGCGCGCCCCGCTCGTATTCCTCCAACCTTCTATTTTCTCTCCCTTTCCACGCAGACTCTCGATTTTCCGTATCGCGCCCTCTCGCTCTCCTTCTCTCTATCTGTCTATCTTTATACATAATTGTAGCTTGTAGCCCGCTCCCACCGGACCTATTTTCGACTGTTGTCCCATGCTTATTTGTACACGTTTGAATAAATAAGGAACGAGGTGGTCGAGTCGCGATACTAGAAACTATGAGCGATTTTTTTCCTTTTATTTGAAAAAAAAAAAATAATATGAAAAGTGAAAGCTACCTCACATCATTGGCACGGTAAAATAAGGTTACCGATTTATTTTTCTTTTCTTTTTTTTTTTTATTATATTAAAAATTTATGCAAGATATGTCTAGTGTACGTAAATGTTCGGTTTGAAATGCTTAGTTTTTTTTTTTCTTTTATAACGAAGTATAGATATTCTTATTTTGGATTTGATTATAAGTTACTCTTAAATCGAATTATTTATACCGGCAAAATAATTATTATACTATTATTCTCGCATATGGCTTGATACATTTGGCAACTCTTACGTTCCCGAGAATCAATTCGTATTTTATTTATTGCCAACGTCCATAAAAAATCTTTAAGCTTAAAATTATTTGGAACAATCATTTCGTTGAATAAATATAAAAACCTATTTGAAGTAAATTTCACCAGCGATTTAAAACTACATGAACATTCACTCAGTAAATTTTACTAAAACTACCCTTAAAATAATGAGTTTACAAGCAAGATAAAACTTTATAATTACATAAAATTTAATTTGTCTATTTTAGGAGCTTTTATATAAATTTTAATAAATATTAAATTAGAGCAGGAAATTTTCGTTCGAATGTAGTAATCGATTGATATTATTCTCAACATTTATAGTTGTTAAGAATTAGGAAGAAATATTTTTTCAAACCGTTTTTCAAATTAAATGAAATTAATTTGTATGCTGTTCACGAGCATGCTGATATAATAATTTATACTATTTGAATAACAGATTCGATGACTAATGATAATAATTTTTGTTCCTCGTATATTATTTCATTAGCAGCTGTCGGAACATTTGAAAGAAAGGTAAGTTAACTGATAAATAAATTGACTATTTTTAATGAAAATTTGTAATTTAAGTGCACCACATGTACCTGCTAATAAAGCCGATTGCTTTAAGTAATATTATGTGAAAAAAGTTTATCAACATTTTTCAATAAGCCAGATATCAATTTGATCAACGGCTGTTGTTATGCGAAATAGGTGAAATTGATTAATGTTGAGTAAATTTGTCATCGCCGCCGTAGTTGAGTCATATCGTAGTAGAGTAAATAATTTGGCACCAATAGCATTGCACGAGATACGGCATTTAATTAAAAAACGGCATTTGTTTATCCGATAAGGGAAACAAATGTTTGGAAAATGTTCTCTTTCTGTCTTATTCGTAGGACTACTATAGGCGGTAGTCGCATTAATTCTTTATACTCGCTACGCAAAGAATTTCCGCGCTGAAAAGCAGGCCAAATTATTTTTGTAATATGGAAGCCAAGTGAATGGTTCGACTCTAAATGCCCTGAAACTTTATCCAGTCGCGCGCGAGCTTTTAACCCCTCCCTCCTCAGCACTGCTAACCCTCTCAACACTACACCCCCTCCCCCCAACCGAGCAAAATATTAAATTCCCGCTCAAATGTTCGTAACGGAAGTTAACTATTCATTCGACAGTAGCTTTCATTCTTATCCTGAAAAAAATAAAATGTTCCACTATTGTAATAAGTCTCGCGATACAAAGTCAAGACGGAAGAGTTGGGGATGGGGCCAGGCCAGGAAGCTGAAGTTCGCGTCGACTGAAATCGTATATAAGAATCGAAGGGAGAACAAAGTGAAAGCTAAAAGCGGCTCCGTATTTAGGATCGATGCCCGTCTCTCGTCCTAGCCCACAGTAATTTATCGTCGCTTTTCTTTTTAGCTCTCCTCTCGTTTCGTCTCTCTCTCTCTCTCTCTCTCTCTCTCCCTCTCTCTCTCTCTCTCTCACTCGTTATTCCTTTATCTTCCGCGAATTTCGATTACTGTGGAGTGCTGTGCGCGCTCGGTGTACCAAAACTAAATTGACCTCACTCTCATTCTCACTCTCGTTCTCTCTCTCTCTCTCTCTCTCTCTCTATCTCTATCTCTATCTCTCTCTTCGACTGTTGTTCCATACGTCCAGCAGTGCTTCGTGACAGATTTCCTCTTTTCGTACGCTATGCCTATCTCCACGCTTTCACATATTTACTTAGCATTTGTACTTAGTGCGACTGCAGCGGCACCATTTTCCATTGCCATACACACACACCGTTGCATGTCTTTCTCACTGTTTTTCTCAATTTCACTCGTTTTCTTCCACTTTCCCTTTCACTGCCGTTCTCAATCAACCGCTACTTTACTCTCTAACTCCCTCACTCTATCTAGTTTGTCGGCATTCGAAACGCCTATGTTTTACAGCAAAAATTAGTCATTATCTATTAAAACAATTATTAAGCAATAAATTACCGATGTAATATTACAATTATTGATTAATATGTGTATCTAAAGATGCAAAAATAAGTATTTGTAGGCAAATTTAAATAATGAGAGTAAAGTAAATTATAGGATGCTGTATGAATTCATTATAAATTTAGAGCGATTAAATGAGTAAATAAATATATTTCATTTCTTCATCAATCATAGTGGATAAGAAATATTTATATCATATATTTTAGGATAGCTAGACACATATATGTATTTATTAATAATAATACATTGACATTTATTAATGAAGTCTTTTTTTTTTTAAAGGGATTTAAGTTATTTATTTTTTGTTACTATTAAATCAGTTGGCTTTGCGGACAACCATATACATACACTATTATTAATATTATATCAATAACATTGATCTCATTTTCTTTTATATCTAGATAAAAATCTATAAAATCTACTCAAATTTATTATTTTTGCGATCGATATTCCTGATTATCTTATGCGCATGTATTTGTTACAAATAAGATACGCTTTATTCCATAAAGAAGGGACGCCCTTTTCTGAAATTCCTTATATATAGTATTTTATCTAAATAATATCTTATATGCTTTTAAGAATGAACAGAAAGAAATTTAGAAAAATAAGAAAACAGAGTTTTATGAATATTAGGGATATAGAGAGATATTGATGGAAGCGAAGTAGAAGAATAGATGGAATTTTCTTTATTTTAATCTTACACATTCAAAACCAAAGCCTGCAACACTCAATTAACTAACTCAAACATTTTGTTTTCCGCATTAAACTTGCCGTCCAAATATTTATTTTTTTTGTTTTTTTGTTTTTTGTATCAGTCCAATCTCATTTTCCTAATTCATCGCAAATCTCTACGGAAATTTCCAAGCTTTAAAATATTCAGTAATACGCAGACGAATATCATTAATAAATCGACTCGCCAATTTATTTTCTTCTGCGGTTGTAACTGCACGTTTCGAGCGAAAATTCTCGGACAAATGCGCAAAGTCAAGGAGAGGAGGATTTTCTAGTACATAGGGAAAAAGATTTACATAGAATAAAAGCCTTTCCCAGCGGCAATGGACCAAGTCAAGCCGAGTTGTAAGGCAAAGCTGTCAGCACCGGCCTATAAAAGCTCGGAGAGTTTATGCCGCGCGATCAGAGAAGCTTCGCACTGAAAATTTTTCTAATTTCCGGGTCGCTTTTTCATCCATTATATCGTATCCAAAGTAGGCACGCAATGTTGGCTCGCCGCTCGAGGTTCTGTGCAGCAGCGCCAATATTGTCAATGACATCGCGTGTGAGCTCGTCCCAGCTCGTCCCAGCTCGTCCCAGCTCGTCCCAGCTCGTCCCAGCTCGTCCCAGCTCGACCCAGCTCGTCTCCTCCTTCTCATCCCCTCCCATCCCAAACGGCAAGTTAAAGCCCGTCATCCCCGTAACTTCTCGTAGACCGGCCCGGCCAGCGCCACCGCATCGCTTGACCAGACCCGGACGCAGGCGCCACCATCGACTCGTCACTTGGTGTACAACGGGTACGGGTGCTGGCGTGCTGAGGACCGAGGTACGAGCGAGCAACACCAGTACCACTGATCCCCGTCTCTCCGTCGATGCGACCGAGCCGTCGAGCGAGGGACCTCCTCCATCAACAGCGTCCTGTTACAATCAGGAGCCTTGATTGATTTTCATCGGCCACTGTGGGTACACACACGCTAGTGGGCGTCTCGCCTCCCACGCAACCGATCAGCCTCTCGCTCGCTCCAGCGTCGCTGTGGCGCCACGACTGACAATACCCAAGGCTCCTGCTCTACACCCGATTATTCCGAGCTATCGCCACTGTTTGCTCGATACACTCGTCCACCAAGGCAGATCACGACTTCCGCCGGATACAATCATCCGCCGTACGCACACACAAACACGCACGCACGCACGTATATATATATAAACGCGTGCATCCCGAGCGCGGGCAATCGGTAGGATTTAATTAGAGACTCCGCGCCCTGGCAGAGGCGGAGCCGACGTTTATATCGGACTCTGGTGGCGATGAGCGAAGTGGCGGAGTCGCGGCTGAACGTAGTCTTTGCCCGAAGACGAAATTCTCGCGAAACCGAAGGAGACGCTAGACGCTCTGCCGAGTAGTCGGTCTCGCTGCCCGGTTTAAAAATATCCTGAGGAGCCGCTCGTCCCCGAGCATTAGCAGTTACTAGGAGGGGTGGGAGGCTTGTTAATTTTACCAATAACTGCAAGTCACAAACGACGCATCATAAAACCCCTCTATAAAATTATTTTACACCCCCTCCCCCCCACCAAACTCCGTCTCTCACGCCCCATTTGCTTAAACGGCTTTTAATTTATAATTAATTATAAGCCCTCGGCGGCGTTTAATAAGTCGTCTACGGTACACGACGAATTATTTTTACATACATGTATTTGCCCACGAGTGGACGGAATATATTAAGTTAGTATTATAATATATATTATATTAGTTGCGTCGAAATATATTAATTCCCGCCCACCTCCAATCCCCGTTTTTAACGTTGGTTCGTTAGATTTTATTTTATTTTTCACGGGTACTTGCGTTTAAACGTCATGCCCTGATAATTAATATAAATAGGAAACACCGCAATTGATAAACAAGTATTTTCATTTAATTTACTATTTAATGTGCAGTGGTTTCTTCGTAAAACAAAATTTTTTAAAGATATTTTAAAGTTTTAAATTTATTTGAAAATATTTGAGTCTATGTATTCTAAAATACACACTAGTGAAATCTAATATAGTCCTTGAACTTTTTATTTCCAAAATCACTTCCGTATATAAATTTAAAAAAAGCTTTAAAATATTACTTCGTATGTTTGTTTATACATTAATGCTACGTTATTAGTCCATCAATTTGTATAATAATCAAATAAATATATAAATGAATCCGGGAGTTCAAATAATTTTATATCTCACTTAATATGCAATCGGAATTAAATAAATCTTTTCTATATATATTTATAAAATTATATAGAATTAATTGTATTTTCTGTAGAAAACGCGAGAATTTTGAAATAAGTTGTTATAGAATTTTTTAATTATATATGATCTTGATTCAGTTTTCTCATAATTTATAAAACATTATTGTGTCAATGAATGTGTCTTTATAATATTTAGAACATCATTGAGAATGACACATAATGACGTGAAGATTGAATAGATCGCTATCTATAGTCATTCAACATTATATATTTAAACATCCTTATTGCAATTATTCCTTATTGGTATTACTTCTTTACGAACGTTTATTTATATAAATAAATTAATATATTCAGTATTAAGCGAGCAAATTAAGTACGATCTATAATAAATCATTTTAGTTTTATTTTTATTAAAATTACATGGAATTGTATTATTATAATGTTATCAGCATTATTGTTGTTTAATCAACCAAATATTTAAGTAAGTTAATTATATTTACAATATATTAATTAACACTTAGTCAAATGTAATTGAATAAGAGCAAAAAATTTCATACAAGTCATTCTAAATTCTAATGAAACATATAATACAGAATCGTATGCGATTTCATGGGAATTCCATTGTAATTATACTTTACTCATAAAAACTCATAAATTTACTATGCAAGAACAAAAGCTCTTAATATACATTTATATATCATTATCGTATAACCTATATATTGCTGTTATTTATAATTTCCAATTGTTGGAATTGACGTGATTGTGCAATTCATGTCACATGACACTCCAATGAAATGCGTCTCAGCAAAGCACACTTTCACGCGGTCCTTCGATCACACTTGCAGACTCAGTTTCTAAATCTCTTACTCCCCCCTCCCACATTACCTTATAACAAGGCTCTTAACTCAATTTTTCTTTCCATTATACTTGTTTTTGCTTTCTGTTATTCTATTTCGTTTTTACAGATTACGATGTATCGCTTTTGCCGAATGGTTATTTAGCTAAAAGGTTTTTTTTTTTTTTTAATGACTGCAAACGCAGTGAAAAAGCACAATAGATTTTTGTATCAGAAATCTGTGCAAACGGAAAGATAGATCATACAAGTATATACTTGTATTACGAGAAAGTGTTATAAACATATAGTATAATGAATACTTAAACTAAGCTTCGACAAAATTGTGCGGCTAATTCAAGCCTTTTTAATAGACTTCTGTAATAATGTAAAATAAAGGGGATAAAAATGAATATATAGATAGAATGAGATTAAGAGGAAAGGAAAAATCAGGAAGGACAGTGCGAAGTTGAAAAAAGGGCTGATAACGTGTAAGGATGTAAAGTAAGAGAGATAGCTAGACAAAGAGAGATAATTAAAGTAACGGAGAATGTAAGTGGCAAAGAACATAATAGAGAGAACTAAGGAGAAAGAGGAAAAGCGATAAAATAAATGAATGACATATAGAATGGAATACACTGGATTAGTTACTTGATTTTCAAAAATAAATGAATCAAATAGAAAAAATTCAAGCACGAATAGATAAACAAGTTGAAAATAGATTGACAGATTCAGAAACATTTTATTAAAATTGAAATGAACGAGGAATAAGTAATTGATACAAATGAATAATGTGAGAAATTTTACCTTTCGATGAATAAGATTTTCACTTATAAGTTCATCATTCAGAGTATATAAATGAAAATATAAATTTTATAAATAAAATAATATTATATATTAAAGCCAGAGAATATGAAGATCCTACTATTTCTGAAGTTCAGAGTAATGATTTTCGCTTGAATAATAAAACTTTCAAGACTCAATAACCAACAAAATTTGTAAAATTATAGTCAATTACATTTATGTAAATAAATTTGTAAACAAAATTTATAAAAAGTAATATATCTGAAATGAGCTTGTAAAAAGATTTTTGTGTAACTTTATGAGACATAATCTGCATGATTCATTACTTAAGTATAAATAATATTTATATATGCCGATATATTTACCAATTGAGAATAAATATAGAGGCATAAAAATATTGTAAAAAATTGATAAAATTAAATAAATCTGTTACTAGATAATACAATCATACAAAATTTTATATTTAATTTTTATAATTTTCTACTATATTATCTTATAATTAGTTTGAAAACTAATCTACCTTTATAAAACGTAATTACTTAATATATATATATATATATATATATATATATGTATATGTGTATATGTGTATATGTATGTATATGTCTATCATTGTTATTGCATATAGTTTCGAAAGTATTATTTATAATGGGAAGTTTTATAGATTATTATAAATATTATTTTAAACTTTTTCTTGAAGGTTTCTGGAATATAAATAAGTATCCACCACTACAATTACACAATCGTCAAAATTGCATAAATTGTACATTTTACTGCAAATGTTTAATTAAAAATTCGAATACTTATTGAGCTTATAACATGTTATGTACATGAATATTAATTTTTTTTATTTACACCGACAATAATTTGTCATCGCAACAAAATGCTTATTTTAATTTTACATTTCATTTAATAATTAATCATATTACGATAGTTAACCGCTCATTTTTAATTCAGGAATTAAAATTATTTAAACGAATATCTAATCATTAACATCGACGATAGCATGAGAATAGAAAAATTTTAATCAACATAAAATACTAAATTTGAAGAAAAAGTCAATCGTGCTATTTCGTATTTTAATTTCAACTTTTACAATTCAATCAAATATTCGATAATATATCAGTTAGAGTTCTAAGATAATCGATGTATTTTTTAATTCAATTTATGGTCATTTGAAAATAATGTCCAGTCCATTTTAACGATAAAAATAGCGAACAATATTGGGTAATTTCATTAAATAGTTTTTAAATAATACTATACTAATCATTTCTTATGTTGTATTCAAAATTTAGAGTATTTACAGGGGGTTTTATAGTCATTTTTTTTTTAACTAATTTACAATATCTAATTGATAATTTTTTTTTTAACGTATGTCGATACAATTCCATTTTAGGCGCTAATTCGTCAAGAAATTCATAATAGTCGTCATTACAGTTTAATTGAATGAATTATTAGAATTTTGGGAGAATTTCCTCCTTTGTAATACGAGTTCATAATGTGCTTATTTATTATATAAATGAATAGTTAATTATTATAATTAATATTGTGCATATTGGTTACCGAATAATTTCTTAGAGTTGCCGTATTTTTTTTTTTTTTTTTAACTAAACCGCAGTACCTATGAAATAAATATTTACTTTTCTTATTCTCACGTTAATTACAAAAAGATATTTTTTATGATATTTTTTGTAGAGGCAGCTGTTCATAATTTAGTGATACACAAATTATACGCTACATCGCTTCATCTCTGATTTTATTTTATAATTATCTTGGCTTTATATCGATTTGAGAGCTGCATGCATCAGAACACATTTGTTATTGAAAATTTATCAATCCAATTGATTGAAAATGTTTTCAATAATGACATACGTAAATTACCGTTAAATATTCTTCATATTTCACTTTATCATCAATTTCGAAATTTCCCAAGTTTTGATTTTTAATTAAATTTGAAAATCGACTTGGCATCGATATTTCATTATTTATAGATACACGCAAGCGTACTAATAGGCCTCGTATAATTTCTCTCCCTCATTAAAGCTCTTTTCTTCATTTTTTTTCCTTTTTCTTTTATCTCTTGAGTAATACTCAGCAGTAATACCCATTGGAATGGGCGTTAAATTATTTATATTTTTCTTTCCGAAAGTAAATCGAGCAATGTTCCACGAATAAATTGATTCGGATGTATTTATTTTTAAAGAGAGCGTCGCGCAAGATCTTTCCCTCGTCGAAATACAAAAGTCGAGCGAGTAAAACAAGTAGGTAAAGTATCCAGTTGGCATTATGGAGAGGACAGTTTCGATTAGAAATGTCGTTGCTCGGGGAAGCCGTTGGTGGTAGGAGGACAAATGAGGAGAAATCTCCTCCGGTCGCATCGAAGGCAGAATTGCGTGAGCAAGGCAGTTTGGTAGGGTGAGGTGAGACTCGGCCCGAGTCTCTCCACTTGTATGTAGGTGTGAGCAGGAGAGACATGGCTTCGGTCTCGTAGGTTAACGCAATCAGCATTCCGCATTTAATGAGCCCCCTATCTGGAGTCCACTATTCTCCTCTCACTCTCCTTATCGCTCAGCTACCGATTTTCCTCCCCGACCCTTTCCTCTTCTCCGCAAACTGCTTTCTCCCATTCTCTCTTTTCCACGTCCTTTACGAGCTTTTACGCGCTCCACCATCCCCTTCGCCGCCGCCGCACACGCTCGCATAAACACACATGCATATACTCTCGCCCTCCATTATGATTTTGCATATGCTGTCTTGTTCGCGGTTATTCTTTTGCCTTCAACGAATCTCTCTCTATCTCTCTCTCTCTATCTCTATCTCTATCTCTCTCTCTCTCGCTCTCTCTCTCTCTCTCTCTCTCTCTCTTTCGATTCTATACTTCGTTCTGGCAGCTTTATCGATTTATTTTTAAGTTCGCTTCTGCAATTTACGTTTCTCCACTCATTGCTTTTATTACACTCGTGTAACTTTTACGTTTGAATTTTTGATTTTTCTTTAACTTCCGTTTACATTTTTCGGGCATTACCAATTTAATACTTTTGCCTATCCTAAGCCTTTCTATATCTCTTTTATAACTTTCTATGCTTGCCTTCAGTCCATTATCTATGTCATTATGTATTCACAATTTACTCTTGACTAAATATTACAAGCGTGCAGCGCTGATTGTTCGAATGAAAGCAGATCGAAAAAAGACAAAGTTACGCAAATAGAAATGCTCGATCAACTGAATCCTTAAAATACACATTCATAATATAAATAAATTAACTGAAGTTATTTTCGATATTTTAATTATTATAAACCTTTTATTTGAATGACAACAAATTTAATGAAATTTCCTTCTACATATTTTAAGAAAAATTAATTACTTTCTATACTTTAAGAGTTGCGTTAAGTACATAATGAAAAGGAAATTTGATTGTAAACTTCAACAAGTTAGTGTAATAGTATTTACTATTATGATAATTCATAAATTGCTTAAAGCACAGCATGTAAATCAATATTGTGAAATTGAAATCAAAACAATTTAATATCAACAAACTCGAAAACTCTCTATATGTCAATGTCACGTATTAAAACAAAATACTACGAATCATCTAATGTCTCGTAATGTAATGCTTATTGTCTTGGGAATGTCGAGTTTATTAAAATAAAGTTTAGTTGATTTAATGTGGATTAATTAGGAAATATATTTTTGCAAAATTTCACGTTGCACTAATTGTCCTGAATATTATTATCATTAAGCAACAACGATGTTGTCAATCAATAAATACTATTTAATTACATTTAAAAATTAACATAATATTGTTATAAAATTAAATAAAAATGTTGAAAATATATTTCTAATACATATTATCTTGTCTAAATTTTTTTTCTTTCGTATTATTAAATTTTTAATAATACACAGCAATATAATTATAATATAATCATCAATATTTTATGTTTTATCATATTAATTGTATTTTATTTGCCATTGTAATTTTATTACTTCTTATTAAATTTAGGACCAATTTTTTTGTTGTTGTAATTTTTATTAAGAATTTAAGTTTTTATTGTAAAAAGTAATAGAAATCGTTGTTATAATTTTGATATTAAATTTACTATGTAATTTGATATTTAGAGTGGAAATAAAAGTTATTTTCTTCAATACATATGGTAAGGAAATTTTAATTTCATTTCTTTTGATTCACCTTGGTACTTATTCCTTTTCTCATCAAACTCTTATTGTTTACTTCATAAATAATTACGCCGAACATATGAAAAGATTATGAAAATTTAATCTTAAATATATATATATATATATATATATATATATATATATGTAAGAAACAATGTTGTTTACTATGTAGGATAAATTTATCTTAGAGACCATCTTCTATATACATACAGTGCGTCCAATTAACTTCTTAAGAAATCCCTTAAATATAAAATAATTCAGTATACAAATAATACAACATGAATGTCGATAATGACGGAAGCGAAATGATAATAGACTGGCTTCTGGTAAGGTAAGGCAATTGGCCTCTACAACACTTGTCAAAAAACCTTTTGAAATTCGATGTTCAAAGTAGCCACATACCAGTATATAAAGTTCATTGGCGCAAAATAATTCACTTAACATTACCAACTTTGTATTTATGCACTTGTGTGTACATTAAACTCACACTCGTCGATCAGTATTTCTATGCGTCATGTTGAATGAAAGACCGTTTACAAAGGTTTATCAGTAGGAGAAGAGAGAAAGCGCTATAGAAAATGCCAGAACGGCTTTAGAGTGCCAAAAAGTGTTTCAACGTGTTCTGTCCAATCGAAGCGTTAAAAACCTCGGGAACCTTCGCATTCGTGTGCGCGCGCGCGCGCGTGTGTCCAAGTGAGCCTATATGAGTAGAACAACAGTCTTTCCGAATAGCCGGATGCATTTTTGAAATTTACTTGATGGCACGTTTTTTATTTAATTTTTCTTTATATTCTTTTTCCCTTACTCCTCTCTACGTTTGTCATTCATTCACTCTTTTTTCCTTACTTGTTTCTTCTTTTCTTCTCGTCATGGGCTTATGTCCTCTTATGTACCTTTTTGTTGTCAAACGATCGGGGAATTTCACACGCGTTCACTTTATGGACTTGTTCGATCATCTGTTTCCTTTTAGACTTTACGCTTATCTGAAATTTGCGAGCTGGGAAAGCTTTTTCCTCCTGTAAAGTCTGGATATTTATTCGCAAAGGATTATCTTTTTTTTTTTTTTTTTTAAGTTGAGGATTGAAAGAGCGAGTGAATTGAAAGGGCTTGAATTTAAGGGTATTACGAAATATTTATTTTGATACAATTTTTAGAATATTATAATATCGTATAAACTTTAGAATAATTGCGGTTTGAAATAAAATTTTTGAAAAATTGGAATGTTTTACTATTTTACTGAAAATGAATAATTAAAATTTAATTTCAAAGACTTACTGTTAAAATGGCCGATGCTATGATAAAAATCCTACAATATAATATAAGATCTACACAACGTTTAGTTCACATTATATAATTTATTATTAGAAAATTTTTTCTTATATAATAGAGTTCATTGATGCCCAATTACAAATCACGGTGAGAATTATTTTAAGTAAATACTATAAACTCACTTACGTGGAATTGAGTTATAAAAACAACATCGAATCGGACAAAAAGCATTGTTACATGTCACATCAATGTGCAGTTACATAATAAACACACTGGTAATGTCTTTTACACTTAACTTCTCATTTTACTCGACAATTTTCTCCTACACTACATTAACTGAAATAAACACTTTTTGTTTTGAATTTATAGTTTTATTAATTATTGATTAAATTATATACCGATAATATAGAATGAATTTTAACATTATAGAATTTACTAGCGCAATAACAGATATATATAAAAAGTAAATACATATATGATGTCGATTAAATAAAATTAATATAAAATCTAAAATTTTGCTTCATTAATTTAAGAATAATATGTTATTATTCATAAATGTAATTAAAATATTTTGCTGAAATTTCAACCGTGAGTACAAAGAAGTTTATATTTTATATTTCCATTCTATATATTATATCGATCGATTAAGCATTGTAAATTAAATATATATATATATATATATATATATATGTATATTCATTTGATTCAGAGCCCATTGGAAAATATATAATAATATAGCCTCATTAATGCATATTAAAAATTTTTGAGATGAATTATTGAAGTAGATGTCGATAAAAAATCATTTTGCACTGCATTCATTAATTTTACTTTACATTATATTGAAAATATGAAATAAACGAAAGGAAAGGATTATCAATAATTAATTACCTATTGCACATTTAATCATTACCTAACTTTTACATTTATGCATAATTGTGAAAATTTACCCTAAATACTCTTAAATCCTTTAATAGTTTTACGCCAAAAATGCATTTAAACAAAATGGAAGTTTTAATTACGGAACTACTTAACCCAACATATATGAAATACTTATAAATAAGCTTGTTGACGTATAGAAAGTAAATAAAAGCAATAAATCATATTTTAATAAATTAGTAATTACTAAAATTGAACAATGATATTAAACTTTTGCTATACTTTATATCTGTTAAATTTAGTTTTGTACACACGATACACTATAAACATAGAAAGAAAAAAACAATAATAATCAAACAATGGTTCATTCTATTTTATTTTTTTCTGAAGCTCTGCTTTGAAATGATAGATGCCACAAACGTAAAATACGAATGCTCAGTTGAAAATCGTACAGGGAGGAAACGAAGAGAGAACGAATAAGCAGTATTAAACTATGTATTGCAGGTGTATAAGACGTGTAAGAAACATCGTTTCGATATCAATTCAATGTCATTTATTTGATCGCCTAGGTATATCGAGGCGCGAGATGAGCAAAAAGGTATGACGTGCTTAGGCTAGGTACGTTCAAGCGCGTGTTCAGGTTGCTGCATTTAAAATGCTAAACACGATTGGAATTGATCGATGAAAATTGTAATGCAATAAGCATGTTGGCGAAAAGGAGCGTATCTCTTAAGCCACACGCGCGGTAAGAAAAGCTGACGGAGAACCGCAAGATTAACGTTATCTAATTTTTCCGGGTCGGAACTTGGCGAACTGTCCACTTAGTTTTGAATTGTGCGGAATTTCATAAGTCTAAGGGAGCAAGCTAATGGCGAATGCCAACATTTGTTTTACGTAAGAATAATGTAAAAGTATCCATTAAAGAAACAACCTTTTACAATCTATTTTAAATTGTTAAATAGCTCATTTCTCGATTGGATGATAGTCTCATATGTATACTCTTCAAAAATGCACAAAAGTACTGAATTGTTAGTAATAACATAGCATATAAATAATGTCATTTAATGCAAAGCCTTAATATATATCTAAACGAAATTTTGCTTATCAATCTCCAAATTGAAACGCATAAGCTGTAGCATATAATGTATTCGCTTACGGAAGCTCTTTTGAATTTTTAAAGTCGATAAGAAATGTTATAATGTCTTTTGAAAAAAAAAAAAAAACAAAAAAAAAGTAATGATTCAAAATGTATATGCGCATAATAGCGATTATTAAAACAACCTTAATCTATTACATATCAATATAAATTTGAGCTATCTATTGGATAATTAATCTAAGTCACATTTTATTCCTACGCTAATAATTCAAATTAATTAGTAAATTCTGATATAATGTAGGTAGCAATTTCTGTGTTAAAAAAAAATCTTATTAGATATTAAAATCTGAAAATGATTTTTTAACTTAATATTAATCGTTTTTAAATTATGTTGTCAATCAATTTTCATTTTATTATAGAATGAAAAGTTGTGTTGAATTGATCGACAACGTGTACAAGATTTGAAATTATATACATTTATATTAATATAAATAATATAAATATCTCC
>NW_011948432.1:2869105-2874105 GCF_000503995.2 Ceratosolen solmsi marchali
CCTCCACCTCCCCCTCCCCCCACTGCTCCCACCATATTTCTATTTATTTTTACGTCCTTCCTATCTCCTTTCTATATATCATTTTAATTATATGTTTTATCCTATTTATCTCTCTTACGCATTCATTTAGCAATCTGGTATGATTTAAAGATTTCTAGCGATAAAACAAAAGCAGAAAGAAACGAGCACTAGCTGAGAATTAAAGGACAAGGATAATTTTAAAACAGAAAGCATTGTTCTATAGGGATCTGCACGTACGTGTGCATGTAAAGTGATCCGTCGGTAATACGAGATTTTACAATCTGGAGTAAACGGCCGGGAAAATGAGTGTACTCTCATCCGGAACACGTGGCTAAAGAATTCTCTTCCTGCTATTCGAGATGCTATAGAGTACGAATTACGAGTATGGATACTGAAAAAAAAAACACCTTCGTCCGAGGCATTTAACTACGATTCTTCAGTTGTTATTCGCCAGTAAAATTGAGATATTGCAAGTTATATGGAAAAAAAGCAATCTTTCCATAGTATAGTTATTAACGAATAATGAGTTTTTTACGATGTGTGTGATAGCTTTATATATATATATATATATATATACATACATACATACATATATTCTATTCTTTTAATATTTAAAATTTTATTTTAATAATTATTTTGAATAGTGTATTTTTAATATTATTTAATACTTTTGACTTTTAAATTTTTGCTCTGTTTACATTAATTATCATCATGCACGACAAATTTCTTAAAAGATGAAGGTAAGATTTCATCAAAACTAATATTCGAAAAATGTGTACACTCTAATTATATAAGTTATTAGTAATTACTTAAATATAAACTATTATTGTTTATTTGAAGGGAATTATTTATGATTTACTTTATCTAATTTCATTTAATTGTAATTACGATATTTTTAACTGAATCAATTAAATTGTTTTTTTTTTTTTGTTTTTTTTTTTTGTTTTTGTTTTGTATATCATAAAATAGTGCAATATCATATATATTTAATCGTTTAACTTTGTGCGGCTAAGTGTTGAAATCTAAATTAAAGATTTATGAATAAAATTTTTAAATAAATTAAATTTTACCCGATTTTTTACAAATTTTGAACAGAATTAATATAATGTCTGTTATCTATAAAATAAAAATCAACTAAATGAAAGAAAACAAGTTAAAGCAAAAGTTAAAGCAAGTTAAAGTATATGCTCGTAGTTAAATAATGGAAATAATTTACATTATATATTTAAAAATTTTATTCAAATTGTTTTCTGAATTTTTATAAGCTACTTAATAAGTTTAAATGTTTCATTAAAATTCATAATCAATTTATGAAGGTTTTTAATAATATAATGTAGTCTTCATAATATTTATCAAATATCGTTCTTTCAATTTTTGATTATCTGTAATTTGAAGTGAACGTGTTAACTAAGAAAATCTAGAGATTAGAAAAAATTACAAAATTCAAGTCATTTAATAGCAATAATTTATATTTGATTGTATCTAAGATTAAAACTTTAAACATGATTTTCTGGAAACGTAGTTTTCTAACTTTGAAAAGATAAACGTATATCTCTTTTTAATGGACTTCGTTAAAAGTTTCAGGATATATTCTATAAAGTGCTCTTCTTTATAAAAAGTTAGAATTTTTAAAATGCTCGAATATAGTAAAAGTTAGATTTATTATTTCATAATACTAAAATATGATATTTTTGAATATTTTGGTACCGCAATGTTTTTTTTTTTTTTTTTTTTTTTTTTTTTTTTTTTTTAAGACTCATGAAGATTCAGCTGGTAAAACAAACCTCAAATGCTGTACATTATAAGTTTAAAATTATGTCAGATGTATCATAAAAATTGAAATATATATTAGGTTATGTATAAAAATATCTCGTATAAAGCACAAAATGTTATTCAAAAAAGTTGAAAAATATTTTTCTCCACATTTCCACGAATATTATAAAATGTCGTTTAATAATAGATAGAGACGTAGTCATTATATCGAACGATAATTTTTTAATTTCTTAAAGTACAGCAATTATCTTAAACGATTGTTTCACGTCTTTCGTAAGACCTCGAAATGCCATAGAATAATTTGTAATTTAAATAAGCACGGTTGGTAGATCCATTGGTAAATACATTTTTTACATCTTCAAACGATTATTCTCATAAGATCGGCCAATAATTAATTATCCACCGATAAAAAAAAATGATATTCCAACTAATGTACAACAAGATCATCTAAACGTATAAAAACACGTATTAAATGTATAATGTATAAATAGTATAAATTATCGTCGAACGACACGAGTTTTTCACATGAAATAATAATCGTAATTTATAATATAAAAATATCGCTGTAATATCTCACGCACGTAATATCTTTAAATGAAAATCAGTAGTATCGTGAGTAGGGAGTGAGAGAGGGGGCTAAGGGGGGATTTGGTGGGGGGGGGGCGAATTTCTCGAAGGTATGAAATTCCGGTAGCGAAAAAACAATTCCAAAGCGATGTAAAACAGAGGTCGTAGGTGTTACCGCGCGCGGTGTATTAATCTCGATCGTTCTTGGCTCGATCCCGGCACGCTGACACTGCTTGTATTTGCAAGACAAATCAGTAAGACGTGGGTGGGCGAAGATAATAATCCGGGGTCCGAAGGCCGGGCCGAAGGCGCCCGTCAAGGAAACGCCCGGCCGAGTTTTATTAAAAATCTGCCATCGGAGGGATGATGGATATCGTTGGGAGCGGCGAGCAAAGCGATGTTACGCTCCCGGGACGTTTAGACGGATCGACCGGGTGCGAGTGCGGTGAAAACAATAGAGATTGATATAATGTAGATCCCGGGGATCGAGGAAATCATAGCTTTCCGCTAATTATCGTGACTCGCTGGATTTTTCGTTTTTCCCAGGGGTTTCGGTAGCTTTCTTTTTACCGCCTCTGCTCGATTATGTATCTGCCAGTTCCTTGACTTGATACTTGTCTACTGATTACATTATAATGTTTCATTAAGCATAAACTAGCATATAATACGCGATTCAATGCGAATAATTGATAAGATATTTGTGCTTTATCAATCGTGAAAAATTAACATGTATTACGTACACATACACAATATATAATTAAATGTCAGAGGCTTAAATATAAATATTAGCTACAAATTATCTTTCTGCGCGACAGTTTAGAATTGTCACTATTAAATGTTCATTAATAATGAAAAAGTAATATTTTCATAATATATCATATTAATATATTGTTCTATTTAAAGTTTTGAAGTGAAAGTTTTCATTTCACTGTAACTTAAAGCTAATTATAATAAATATAAATATTTAAAAAATTATGATATTTTAAAACTTATGTCGCTATTTATGTATATATAATCAAATTTCTTTATAAAATAAAGAAGCTAGAAATATAGTGTTTAAATAATCTATCAGTAAATGTACCAAATATAATTTTCACGCGGTTATCCTTTTGTCAAAATCATGTCAAGTCAACTAATACATTTTAATATAAAATCATATTGAATCATATATGAAATAATTAAAAATCAATATATATATATATATATATATATATATATATATATATATATATTGTAGAGCGTATTTAATCATTAATTTAAATATATAATTTTAAACATAACATTTATAGTATCCAATTTTAAAAGTATTAGAAGAAATTAAATATTGTGAGGAGAGTTGTATAGTTTACTTTAATTACGCATTGATTATGGCAATGAAAACTTAATCTAATAAATATTTATATTATACAAATTATTATCAATCTAGAAATAAAATTAATAATGCAAGACATAATATTTTTTTCAACGAATATTTAATTATATCAATTCATTATAATTACGTTTGTATTAATTTGCGTAATTCCCAAAATTCCGAATGTTAATCGGAACTGATTTATATGAAATTTTGGTCTAATTCTGTCTTTTTCTAATTGCAAAGCTTATAATAAGCTTTATCAGATTAATAAAAATATTTATTTAAAAAAGATTATTTTAAAACTAGAATTTTTTTTATGAAACTGGTTGGTTTAAGATTTAAATTAATCGTTCATTAATAACTAATTCAATAAATTATATTTTTTAACATCCTAGTGAATTCATTTTTTTTTTTTTTTTTTTTTTTTTTTTTTTTTTTTGAAAAAATAATAATAAAATCAATAATAATGGCATAGAAACTTCAAATATTTTATATACTCATTTTAAACCATTTTTGTAAACAAATTTGCATAAGCTTTTGTATACAAAATGTATATAATATTAGACAGGGCTTATTTATATTTACATAATATTTCATAGAAACATTTCATACAAAAATAGAAAATTGAGTAGAAAAAGTAGATATTTTCAAACATTTTTTTACTACCTTCTAAATATTATGTTAATCTTATCATGTAAGCTCTTAAAGAATATTTAATATACCATTCTTATAAGAATATATTTCGTCTTGAATAAGTAAATAATTACGTACAGTACAGTATTTCGGAAAGCAACAGCATTGAGTATTCCATAAGATAACACGAGCTCCAAGAAGTACAGTACATATGTGTTTAATTATACAATTTCATTCAATTCGAAAAAAACGCTTAAAATGACCTTTTAATGCATTTAAGTGTAAATTGAAACAAGTACAAGCAATTATTCTTCCTCTTGTCGTATCTAGCAAGTATATTTTGATAGTGAGAAAAGAGAAGAGCGCAACGAGTAAGAGAAGAAACTAGTTAGCTATGCAGCCAAGGAAAAATAATTTAGCGCGCCATTAGCAAACAGGAAGTCGAAACTTCCATTCGGAAGTAGCTAAAACGCTGCAATAAAGTTACGTCCCCATAAACCGGTGAAGTACAAAAAACGATTATAAGAATGAAGAAGAAACGAGGAAGAAGGGAGTGAGGGAACGAGCAAATGAGAGGTATGGAAATCGGATAGAAGAGTGCGGGTTGGTAAGAGACGGGAGAAGGGAATCCGAAGCGATGAATTAAAGTGAG
>NW_011948432.1:2879105-2899105 GCF_000503995.2 Ceratosolen solmsi marchali
CACGTAGTTGGACTAGCGACTGGCTAGGGAAACTTACGGACTATGCGGAATTATTCTCCTTCATTCCACTCCTTTGCTCTGGCAAGAGTCGCACCCGATTCTTCTTTTTCTACACTCTGTTTGGCACAGAGCACAAAGTCTCCCATCCGCTCGCATGCCATTAAAATGATAAAATAATGTTTGCGATGGTAAGTGCCGCTAAAGCCCGCTACTTATACCGTTAGCGCGGGAGCTGAGGGGCGGGGAATCGGTAGCCGCGAGTAGGGGAGAACGGCAAAGACGAAGCTGAATACCGAGCAAGATGAAGGGTAAATCAAATCTTTTAAAAAGCTATTGAAAATGGATGAAATGAGAAGCTTCGTTGCAGAGGAAGGTTTCATTGCAAGAGGAAGTAGCTATTTTGTATTTCGGTACGAGAGGAGAAAGTCCCTTTTCGTACTTAAGAGGCATTTAATGGACTGCGTCTTCAAGGATAGACCGCACCGCGCGTTATGCTTTTACCCGAGGGCATCATCACTAAATATCATATGTTTGTCATCTTCTACTCCGTCATATATAGCCAAGGAAATTCTTTTACAAAGTCATAAAACGCTACTTTTGCTTGTTATAAATTTTTTTTTTTTTCTTTCTGTATGCCGAACATTTACGTGCGACGTATTGCATTTCCATCGCGAGCTTTTCAAGTTACTCTAATGGAGAATAATTTACTATTTGTGTGCTTAATTAAAAAAAAAAAAATTTTTTTTCTTTATGAGAATAGCAAATACCGTGATGTATCGTTTGAAAATTTTAATTACATAAACATTGTTATTTAATTATCTAAAGTATCTAAAGCTGGAAAATGTAGTATATATCAAGTAGTTAGCGGTATTCGTGTTAAATAAATCATAATTTATACTTTGTGTGATATAACAAACGTATTTATTTAAGGTACTCGACAGATTTACTGAATTTAAATAATATTGTTGCACGCTCAGAAACTTACGAAGACTTGATTAGACCAGTCTAAGGAAACTTTAATTTTATTTACCGTGAAAATTATTGCGCTTGTTATTAGTTCGTTATATGAATTTCATTTATACGAATAAAATTTATATTTCAACCTTTAAGAATTTAACTTAATAACAATAATTTTCTCAATTAGGGAAAATAGTTTAATAGTATGATAAATTTTATAGTATCCAGTAGGCAATATTTTATAAATAGATTGAGATATTTTATAACAAACATCATGAATTAAGTAAAATGGGAAGGATTATCTTGGAAAAATCGGTGTGTTTGCAAAAATTTTATCATAAGCATTAATTATATTTATAATTGAATAATTGAATATATACAATTTGGAAAATTAGAAAAACCTCACATTATCGCCGTCTATTTTAATTGCGTCAAACTTATGCAAATAAAATACTTAAAATATTTAGAGAATAATAATTAGAGAGTGAGACTTGTCAAAGATTAGAGCATCATTAATGATAATAATTACGTGCTAATAATGTATCCAACGCATGTAGAAAAATAATTAGCCATCAATGAGAGAATATACTTTATTGAAAATTGATATAACATAATAAAAAGAGTGTTTCGTATATAATTTGATTATGAATTTGAAAAAATAATTTATAACGTGATTAATTGAGCAGAGTCAATAAGGAATAATTAATAGACTTGAAAATCTGAAAAATTTGTCCCTAGCTCTTTGCTAAAATTCCAGTAAAGAAAAGAAACGTCTGAAAATCTTAGGGACGAAGGTAAACTTATGATGAAAAAAGAACACGTTTTTGCTATATATAACAATTTAAGGTAGGAAAACTTTTTGTGATTGAGAAAAACTAACATTGAAATTTCAACTTTTTGTCTCGTAAAGAGTCCTTTCCACTTTTTCAAATCTTCTCTTGAGGAAGTAAGAGTAAAATTGAATTTCTTCTTTTCCAAGTTGAAATCTAGAGTATGACGTAGTATCTTAAGAGAATTGTTGATTAGCTTACAATACGAGTTGAAATTAACGGGGAACTTACTTTTACAATTTCTTTTTCTTAATATGTATCGATAAAAATAGCGATAAAAACTATGAGAGCATAAGGAAATTTCAAGTCCTCAAATTTAAGTATTAAAATTTTGAATTTCCGCTCGATACAGGAACGTCGTTCGATACATTTGTTAATTACACTTTGTTAAAAACTGCGTGAAAGCATCATGAATTCACCTTCCTATACTTTCAATCGCATAAAAAAAAAAACAAACAAAAAAAAAAAACAAAAAAAAAAACAAAAAAAAAACAAAAAAAAACAAAAACAAAAACAAAAAAAAAACGAAAAATCGAACGTATATTTTGACCTTAACTAAACTGAATTTCATAAAGTACTGAAAAGCTTTCGATGTCTTTGTTGTATTGAATATACAATAAGTCATTTAATTCCATTGAATGCATAAGAAAATATATATTCTTATAAATATCTTAGAAATAGTCTCATTTAATAATTTTCAAAATTATATCGTATAATAATAAAATGTCTAACTTTATTCCTAACCAACTTTTAAATGTTCAAATTATTAAATAATTGTCTACATACTAAATCAATAAAAAAAATTTCTGAACATTATACGAATGGAAAAATAATAATGCCATATAAGCAAAAAACTCAACTATATTGACAATATAGCAAATGAAATAAGCTACTTTTAATAATTTTATATGCTATACGATAGAATTTGCATCGATTACTATTTCAATTAGACGAAATTTTATAGTTGAAACATGATTCTGACATTCTTATAAATTGCATGTTTTATCGGTTTAATTGATAAATTAAATTAAATTAAATTACACTGATTGAAGTACGAGCCATAAATTTATAGCAATTAATCTTGAATTATCATTGTCAATACCCATTCTTTTTCATTCGATTATTATTCAAATTCATAATATCGGTCTTTGAAGATGAAATCTTTGAAGATTATATACGTGGATTAACTATCATTCAATTATTATTATAATATGGTCTATTATTACTATAATATAACAACATATCGTTGACATATCTTTCAATAAAATTTCGTTGTAATAACAAATGAATTATAAATTTTCAAAAATATCTTCGTTTCAATAACGACGAAAGTTCGCAACGTTAATCATTTCTCCATTGGCAATAAATACAACAAAGCCGAACAAAAGTTTGTACATAATTTGACAATAAAATTGGCAATGTCGCGCAAAGAGCATCCAATTTACAAATATTATCCAAAGAATTGTGGTTCATAAGACATTTTTCTCTATAATTATGGAAAAAAAGCAAAGCACAATAAAGCAATTAGGCTAAAAAAAAAAAAAAAAAAAAAAAAAAAAAAAAAAAAAAAAAAAAAAAAAAAAAAAAAAAAAAACGGGTTTTTTTTTACAAAGAGATTAAAAAAAAAAAAAAAAAAAAACGAAAACAAAAACGAAAACAAAAAAAAAAACAAAAAAAAAAAACGAGACTTTTATTCATCAAGAGTATTTATTATTAGCAAAAAGCAGCATTTATTTGCTGAAAACTTGCCGCGGTCGGACATAATAATGAAAATCTCAAGTCTCATAGACGATAAAAATATCAGGTGATTGGTGTGGTAGGGTGTAAAGCAAAATGAAAAAGTCCTCGATCTCCCATTCAATTACAAAATCTCCACCTACGTCCCGTGGCAGCCGATGTTGGCTTTGGTTTCGAGAGGCGCGAGGGAAGGTTTCGTTAACGCGAAGTCGCATGTTTGTGGTTTTGCCGTGAGTATTCCGAGCGTAGACTCCATCGAGCGCGAGTTCCCTCCGAACACCACACCGCAGCTGCTCTCTATGAGCGCTCTTTCGACGATGTTGTTGATACAACCGGGACAGACTTGAGTGCATTTTACATTTTGAGACCGGTGTCACCGATTGGAGGAATCTCGGGAATTAATCGGCAATTATTAGTCCTTTCACGTCCCGCTTGTCATTTGTGAAATGAAGAGGGAGTGTGAAGGAGTTAAGTTAATACGGCACTCAACGAATTTTATGATAATTTTTTTAAGTAATGCTGAATAATGTGTATTGTTGACAAATTAACGGAATAATACGAGTATCAAGGGGATAATTATTCTTATTACGAACGCGTTACTGGCACTTACGTTTCGTCTTACGCTTCAATTCAATTCCTTAACATATTGAATTGATTAGGACTTTTCTGATAAAACATCAAAAGATATTATTCTGATTTAATGAAAATTAATTGTAAGCTCAGTATAGCATTGACTTTATCAAATCTATATTATAAATTGACATATATTAAGAAGAATTTAAAGAATTTTCGGCTTATATTTATAAAATTTCTGTTTAATGTTATAGGATACGATTGTTTGAAAAATCAAAAATGCTAGAAAAAAAAATAAAATAAATAATTTCGCCGTACAATTTTATTACTTCATTCATCTCTTAATATTTACCGAGTATAAGTAAGAAATGAGAATTTATGTAATTGAAATTTCAATTTCGACTCAGCTGGGAGTATCATTTATACTGACTAGTAAAGTTGCAATTTCGAATGAAATTAGCTAAAAATTAAAATGTTTTATATATTTCGGATATTTTAGAGGTAAAATGTCAGAAACTAAAATTTCCATTAAAATTTTGTAATCAAATATGATAATCCATAAATTACGTTGTATAATTAATATGTCTTATGTATTGACTTTCTCTTCTCTTATCTTATATATATATATATAAATTTTTTTTCTCTTTGTTGAACAATTAACAAAAAATTTTTTTATAGTGATTACACAGTCACTGCATTTTATAAAATTCCATTAATGTTTTATTGTTATTTTGCTTTATATATATATATATATATATATATATATATATATATATATATATATATGAGCATATTATTTGGTGATATTAAGATTATAATGTATTAATATATTACTTGAGAGTGGCTAAAACCCATCTAAATTTTTTTTAAGGGATAGAAAAGATATAAAAGATTCCATACTACTGCAAATTGCTACACTTACACATAATACTAATTACTGTTTGTTCGTACTGTACTCATTTTTCAATGATGACAGTGTGCTCTATTGCAGAAGTAAACACTTTTTAGGTTTATCGAGAATTTATGAATAATATGAATTTGCAACAAGTTGATAAGGATGTATAAAATTGAAAATATTGGAACAAATATTGGAACACCTTGCTTTACAATTTTCATCAAAAGCTCAAAATTGCATAATAAAAATACTTGACAGGGCGCTTTATCTATTTCATTATAATCGTTTTCTCTCACTGGCATCATAATATAATGTTTATAAATTATTGTATTCTGATAAATACGTTCGACTTTTACTGGACCAATTGTCCAGTCTTTCGTGTGAATCGTTGAATTTCTGATGGTCAGGCTGACTTTCTCTGGGTATTTTCTCTGGGCAAAACGGTAGCATAGTATACGATATCCAGTCCTTTAATAATACAAGCTACTTGGAGCTAATGCGCAAGTTCATTACCCATTCCCGTTTAGATCGTGTGTGTGCGGGGAGGGGGAGGGGGAGGAGGAAGAGGGGGGGGGGGCAAACGTAGGATAGATAAGAAGGAAGCTCGATGCCTGTCCATCCCTCCCACCCTCAACATCTCATCATCATCATCTTTTCTGCTTCTCAACATTTGCCGCATAAAAGACGAGAGTTTCTCACTAAAGAATCGATAAAATATCGATGAGGTTAATTAATTAGAATTTGATAACCAGTTGAGTATTAAAGCTTTCAGTAATGAGATTAATACGGACATATTTTCTTACCTGACACCTTACCTTAATATTACTTGCAATTAGCTTATCTATTCTCATTGTACTTTGTCCCATATAACTTATATTCCATTGAATGCACTGAATAACAATAACGATAATAATAACAGCGGCAAGAACAAGTAAAATAACCATGATGATAATAATACGTCTTTATGAAGGATTTTAAAGATAAAATATAAGAAGAGGAGAGTGTTATTAATGGACTCTGTTAGCCAAAGTAATGTGATAATGTTAATTGACATTTCAAAAATCTTGAATAGAGAGAATAATAATAATATTTTTATTTTTTGCATAATTTTCATTTTCCACGCTCGCATAGTGTTAAAATTTTCAAATAAAACAAGCAAAGTTTTTAATTTCTTATAAACATACGTTGCACGTAACCACTTTATGGTATCACGTTTTCGAGTAATCATAATCTCAGTAAAAAGATTTTATAAGTATGATTCTGACTAAAGATTCTTTGGCATACAAATGCTTTAAGAATTTTATTTTATATAAGTGTTATTACATAAGCGTAATGTTTTAATATTCGAGCTATTTGAAAATGTGATAAAGAATCGCGAACTGCAAGCGTTTGTTTTGGAACGATTAATGGTGCTGCTGGTGGGCAAAATTTTCACACCAATACGGGGCTAAAGTTTTTAATTCGGTGTCTTGATAGAAAAATAATCGGTAACGCGCGAATCGATCGATCAACATAATTACAATTGCCGATTGTGTCCGTGGGACTGTCGAATGGCCTTGTGTGTCGAGTGGAAGAACAATGTGTACGACAATAGGCAACAATGCTCGAAACGACGGTGGCATGTCGTTAGAAAATTGGAACTAATAAGATACCAACTTAATTATTCGTGTATAATTGAAATACATGAGAAGTTTGTCCATTTCTACTATTATGTAAATGCTAAATAAAGTTCGCTTGAACATAATAGAACATTAATTATATTATCGACGATATAAATATGCCGTATTTGTTGCTTAAGAGCAGAGCTTCGTGTAATACAAGTGTGACCGATTTTTCTCTCGGAATATTGTTTTTCAACGATATATAATGATATATTTGTCGATAGATCGTAGGTACTGCTCATTGCATAACAATATCTATACGGAATCGTTTGTTTTGAGCATAGTAAGTGGGCGTTGAGTAATACAAGAAAAAAATTGTAAACAAACGTTACCACGCCTGTATTTTGTTAAACGGCATGTTTCACTTTGTTACACATGCTATCACGATCATTACGTACAACATCAAAATAAATATGAAAAATTCATAAAATAAAAAAAAAAAATATATATATATATATATATATATATATATATTGTAGTAATAGTATGACATTTAGGATAATTTTAATTATATAAATAAGAAATATATTAAGATCTCACGGCACTATACATCTTTAATTTATTGAAAGAAATTTTAAACCCAATAAATGTGATATTTCGAAGACACGTGTTTTCTATAATGTTAAAATCAATAATTAAAATGCTAATACAACAATTAATATGTAAATAATACATTTCGTAAGCGCATAAGTATGAAGTTAATAGATTAGGCGCATAATATTCCCTATCATTACCGTAGCTAAGAACTTTTACTTTAAAACCAGGATTGCAATTTGCAAGTACTAGGTAAATGATTTAATTAGTTACTGCACACATAAATACTTTAGTTAAGTGACGATTGCAAGTATTAAAGGTAAGGGTGCCGTGACTCTGTAGCTATAAAGGGAAGTTTGCACCGTATCATGGCCCTTGACGGCGTCTTACGTCGTCCCTGTGGTATTTCGTACAGCACCGCAGCTCAGGTCGTTGCGAGCCGAGGGAGTGGGGCAAACGCTAATACTAAACGTACTCCATAAGCTCCTCGACGTCCTGGGATCTGACCGACCTCTGACGAGACTTTATTAAGGTCCTTCTAATCGCTGTACAACGGGTGTTTTTGCTTTGACGATCCTTGAACGTTCGCCGAAGCGCATAATTTATTTACCCTCTTATTTCCCCTAAATACTAACCTTCGCTGATTATTCCCTTACGATATTTTTATTAAAGAGGTATTTTAATACAATTACGATATGTGCGCGTGCGCGCGTGTGTCATTATTCGTTTAAATCAAGTAACTTTATTACAAAAATAAAAATTTATTAATACATTTTTTATTATTATTAATTCGTTCGTAGTAATTGAGCGTCTTTCAAAAGCACATTTGCCGTGTTTATGATGGGAGCAAATTCATTATTATAATTCGCTCGTTTTCGACTATTTTTTATATAAAAATTATTAGTGATCTCTATAATATCAACTCTTCATATTAGAAACAATTTCAGAAAATTATTATTTTTATAAATTTAATTTTGCATTCTATACGCAATTGCCCATGTTTCTCCAAAATTAATATTAAATTATGCTTGAAAGGAGAAAATTTATAAAAACAATTAAATCAATTAATATAGTATTCTATATTAATCGTGCTTATTACCATTTCATTTACTAGTAAAATTTTACGACAATGAAAAATTATAAAATATTTTAATGATCAAAATAAAAAAAAAATTTTTCAAATATTTTTTATAATACATGAGTAAAAAAAAAAAAAGTTTGAAATAATTTAATGTGTCTTTCTCATAAGCTTAAATTATTGTAATACGCATATATTAAGATAAAAAAAAAAAAAAAAAAAAAAAAAAAAAAATAATGTTTTCAAAATAAGAATTAACACGAGGTTTAAGAAGAACATTTTTATCATCATAGACGAATAGCATTGAAGGAACAATGAATTTCGTCTATTTTATGAAGGATGCGTAATTAGATGCTCTTATTACATCGATATTCTCCTTAAAGTGTTGAGCTGAGAAAGCCTTCTTGTCCTCCTAATCCATAGTGAGGTAAACCAATGTATATTCTCTGAATGCACAAGCAACCTACACGATCAAATACACTCATACAATTCATTTTCTACTTGGAACAATGTAACTGAACTGTCTAATTCTCCCGGTAATAGTAGTGCTATGAAAATTGTAGATCAAAAAATAAAAATCAATTTTATCCGACCCGTCATCACGTATCCCATACTGAAACTAATAAAGAGGAAAGTAACAGTCAACTTTATTAACCCAGAAAAAGCTCTCTCAAAAGCCACTTGAGCGAATCCAATCTTTGCTCGGATTTCCGAAAATTTCATCCTCGAGTCTACGCTCGAACTCGCGCGCACTCCGGCCGTCGCCGTCTCCACCACCACCGCCACCACCGTCACCGCCACAATCAAAGCAAGAACAAAAGTTCAAGAAAGAGACTAAAGTCCTGCGGATGGGTTGCCTCGTGAGTCTTGGGAGCATGCAAGCAGCCAAAAGATGCAAAGCTCGCTCGGCGGCTCGTCCTGGCACTTCGCCAAGCTCGGCAAAAGCCGCGAGGCCCGATTCGATTCTCTCGGCGTACCTACACTCGCTACTTATTATATGCGTTACATTCTGCACTGCCACGATGCCCCCCCCCCCCACACACACACACAACACACACATACCATCGCCATCACCCAACATCGATTAAATGTCGCAGTCGTCGGGCGACGAAGGGTCATTGGGAATCACGAATCGCGAATCCGCGTTTGGAAATGTGAAAAGCAATTCGCGCCGCTTCTATCCTGTAGCTGAGGACGAGGTAGGACAGTCGAGTCCTTTTAAAGCGAGTCGCCGCTCATTGACTCCGGTCCGGGCGTCGTTTTAATGAATGCGATTCATTGGAGAGCCTCATTAAAATCAAGTGCCGCGCATGTACGCCACGATTTTCCCTCGCACCGAGCCCGACGATCTTTCACACCAACGTACCAGCTTATCCCCCACGCATCCCTATTTACAAATACGCCGCCATCTCCCGCGCTAACTCTCAAGGCTCGACGACTTTTTTCCCCCTTTCAGGGCGCCGTGTTTTTTCACCACTTTGCATGGAATACGCGGTTGGTTTATCATAGGTGGCGGCGAGGCTCTCATGCATCCGCTCTTAGTGATGATGCGTACTTGCCGAGCATACTCCCAGTGAAATTGATTCTAAATCTATGGCTGGAACTAGAGGAAGAGAATAGTAGAAGAGGTAAAAAAAACAAAGATAAAATCAACTCACTTTGAATGTTCCCAAATCCTTGACGGTGCAGGCGAGTTTGACGCTTCTACCAGCTGGCACGGTGATGTTGCCGATCTCTTTCACGAATTCTGGTTCTAGGACCGACGAGCCTGTCGACATACGGCAAATAATGATTTTATTGCACGTCTTATAACATTTGGACAAAAACTTTTTATAACAATTTCAATTTAAGACACGATGAGCGATATTAATAATGCGAAATCATCGAGTCACTTGAATTGCGTATTGTGATTATTATACTGATTATCATTGCAAGTTATTTAAAGCCTTTCATTAAATAAAATATTATAATTATAAGAGGAAGATGCGTATATAAGTGTTTTACATGGTTAATGATACTTGAGAGAATGTAATACGATTGAATTTAATTTACGTACAATGTATGAATGGAAGAAATGCCCTTTAAAACGAATGCATTTTGACATAAAAGTATTGAAGTAAAAGCATCGATCAACAGGAATAAGAATGAAAGGAATGGACGTATGATTAAAAAGAATATCAAGTCTTGAAAACAAATTATTTTCGTATAATATTAAATCGTTAAGGGAATACTTCTTGGAAGTGTCCGTTTAATATGGATATACGTATTGATCTACATTGATATTATTAAAATAGATAGAAAAGAAAGATATAGCGATTAGGAAGTAGTGGAAAAATTATTGTCAAGCAGTATGAATGAAAATATTAATTCTATCCAGACGAAAACATACAGTTTTCAAATAATATTTAACACTAGGATAAAATATTTTTATGAAGAATAATTAATTGAAAAACAATAATCATTCTTTTTCTTTATTACTTTCACTTTCAGATATCAATAAGAGAATCAATTGTGAAATATAAATAAAATTTAAGCTATGAAATAATACTGACTATTGGAAGATAAACTAAATGATAAAAAATACTTTAATGCCTGCAAAAATTGCATAACATTATAATATTAAGATTTAATATTGAATATGCCGTAACAATTACATATATATATATATATATATATATATATATATATACATACGATAGTAAATAAAATAAACTGTCAACATGATAAATATGAAAATTACAAAATAATTTCAAAAAAGATGAAATTTTAATAGGTTTTTACAATTTAATAGATTGTTCGAATCAATTCATTATTTATATCCATATAAAATCAATAATGTTTTAAAATAATATGCTAAGCAAAAAATTAAAGGAATTTCATATTCCGATGATTAATATAATCTGTAGTTTAATAATTGTGCATTAAATATACAATAATTTCAATGTAACGAGTGAAGAAAATAATATATAGTTCAACTCATTGAAATAATAACAATCTTTTGAAATTAGTTTGATTTTATATTGAATTACTATTATATATTAATTTATATAATTATACACTTTTTTAAAACGTCATTCTTTTATTCGTTTTTATATTATATGTATTAAAACAGCAACGAGATTCAAAGAATTCACATAAAACTAACAGATGACGTTTATATAGTACATTTTAAAAATCAATTTCAATATTCAATATTCCATATTTGAGTGAATATCAATTTTCATCGGATACGTTCATAATTTTGTTATTGAAATTAATTTATACTGTTTAAGTAATAGATTTCGTTGAAATTTTACAAGATCCAATTTCCTAACGAAATCATTTATTAACGAAAGTTAATTTTTCTAATGTTAGTCGGGAATCTAATCTAATGAATCTAACTTGAATTATCATCTGAGAAATAAACGTAACTCAAATATAACATACGCACATAATAATCTCGGAAATCATAATTTTGCTTTATCAGCATCTTAACGATAAAAATCATTACTTTAAATAATGTTGTTGTGTATCTGAAAGAACAATAAAACTGTCATTTGTTACCGAAAAATTATAATTAAAAAATACTTAAAAGTTGAGAATGCCGTTATCTAAGTTTTAATAGAAATCAGAGAAGATAGATAGATTTATCTAATTTAAACATTAATGTAAATAATAACTCGAAAGACTTACGATTTTAACGCACTCGTCTAACGCACTATTCCGCGAAAAAATATATGATAATTTATTGCGCAACTCATAGGAATGAGTAAACAAAATTAATGTAACTTTGAGAAACTTTATAATTTTTATAAAAAATATCTTATGTAATTCAACATACTTTAAAATATAAATGTTTTAGTTTATTAATATTAAAGATAATTATTGAAAAAACTTTTCGTAAAATATTACTTGTTTATAGTTGTAAGAATAATATTACATTAAACATAGAATTTTATTTCTTCACGTGCTGTCAAAATACATATATAACCATAAATTAATGTTTACTCAACCAATAAATGAGATTTTCATTCGTAATAGATAATGAGATACCAATTTGTGAGAGCACAGTAGAATAAAGTAAAATAAACAGTGGATATTTTATCATAATTTTTTGGAATTTCACTTGTTAGATATCGTTTGAAAGGTTAAATTACCAATAATCATCGGGTTATTTCAATTGATTTACAAATATTTTATTATAATTATTTGGAAAAATATTTTTAATCCAAGTGTTAAAAAATAATTTAGCGATTTATTAACAAATGATATTCCAATATTGAAACACAATAAACGTTCTGTTTGCTTTAAATTACCAAGAAAACACAGTGATAGAGTGTTCGGTAAAATTCGATTTATTTGCCAGACCTTTGAACAACAATGGAGTAGTTAGTAGATCAAACCAGTGTTTCGCTCGTAAATTTCGTTAAACACAAGACGTATTCCGAGTTTCGTTTCCAGCGACACAATTTATGGAAATGCTCAGCGGCATAGTTTCATGTCATGCAAATCCATACATATTTATGCAAATTCAACACTTCTTTTTCTTCGCATGAAAGGCGCGAAGCGAAATACACGAAGTCGACGTATACGCACACCCAATACGAAGAGAAGAGACTATGTTGAAGTGTGAGAAATCGAAGAAGGGAAAGGGACGGGACGGGAGATGGAGAATAAAAAGCTGCTATTTGATGCAACTGGTGTAGCATCTTAGGGAGTCACTTTATATCCTTTCTTTCAGAGTCAACCAGAGAGCAGAAGCGGAGTAGAAGCTGCCGTAGCTCGCCGCCCGCCTCGACCCTGACTTTTAAGTCGAACCCAAGTGACTACTCCATCGGTAGGAGTCGAGTCGGCATAGCTACCGAAGCCAGAAAGTACTAGGGAATTCTCTTTACGACACTGCGATCCTCCTTATTTCTAATCCTTTTCCTTTTTCCATCTCTCTATTTCTCCCCGCTTCAAAAGAAACTGCCAGAAATCGCATGCCAACGATCCTCTTAACTCTCTCGCTCTTGCGCGTCGTGCATGTTTGACGGGGATTAGAGAAGAAGGTGGAGGAGAAGAGAAAAGCGATAGTAGCTAGATGCTTTGGGAGTCGTCGAGGAAGATGGAAGAGAGACAAATATATATATATATATATATATATATATATAGAGAGAGAGACGTATATCATCTCGGCTGTGGGAATAAAGCTAACATTCCTTTGTGGTTCATACACGAATATCGTGATGCCAAGTAAATTCTGTGACGACAAATGAAAAGGTTTGGAGTGTCGTATCCAGTGATTCTTCTTCGTAATTTTTATAAAAATCCATGAAATTTAGATTTGGTTTTAGTGGCATATCGTCTAACGGGCTCTGTTTCATAATCTGAGATTTTTTTTTTTTTTTTTTTTTTTTTTTTTTTTTTATTATAATATAAATGTTCTATTAATAGCAGTTAAATCTTTTATGACAGTTATTGAGAAAAGTAATATTAATAAAGATAAAAAAAAAGTATAAAAAAATTTCATGAATTTTTGAATTAGATTTTATAACTTTAACCTTTGTTAATATAGTTATAATTAAATTTTTATGGTAATCGAAAAGAGGTGGAGGCGGAGGCGGGGAAGGGAAGGGAAGGGAAGAGAGAGAGAGAGAGAGAGAGAGAGAGAGAGAGGAGAGAGAGAGAGAGGGAGAGGGGGAGGGGGGGGGTATTAATATGTTGATTTCGATAGATTTAAAAAAATGTGTCGTTTGAAATCTTTTTAAACGTCAATAATAGAATGAAAAAGTTTGCTTCTTATTATAAAAATTCGACACTATTAATTATTACCTTACAAATATATAATAAAGATTACAATCAATTCACAAAAATATTACAATTGATAATAAACGGATGGAAGGATATTTATTATCTTTATACAATTATCACACGATAATACTTTAGCATATATTGTTAATATGATTAGTTATTTGGTAATCAAATTTGAATGTTGGCATTATATTATTTGCTCTGACGATAATCGTTTTATCTGATTATTTATAATAGAAATAATGCGATAAATCAAAATATGTTAATGGGAGCAAGTAAGTAGTACATTGAAAAAGCGTGAATAAAACTTGGCCTATAATGTAAATCTATATTGTTAATTATAATTTCTATAGATAGTTTTTTTTTTTTTTTATTATAAATAAAAATAAAAAAATAAAAAAATATGAAAGGCACATTATATTATTCAGTGAATGATTCCGTCAAGTAAAAACACTTTGCTTTATTACTTAATGGCATTTATACAGAACTTGTGAAAAATATAGGATAACATTTCTTCCAAATTAAAATGCAACTATTGAAACTTAATTTTATAACGAATCTCGTTATACTTTATGTAACTTTGTTTCTTCCAACTTTTCTCATTATAATTGCATAAGAAAATAAAATAAGTATCGGTGAAGATTATAGGCTGTCTCACATTAAGAATGAACGACAACCAAATAGAGTATCTAATTAGAGAGAGAGAGAGAGAGAGAGAGAGAGAGAGAGAGAAATATATTAAATTCGTTCATTAATAAGGTACTAAAGAACATGCGATAATTATTAAATTTCTGAAATGAAGCTGCCGACAACCAACCTCACCTCACCTTAATCTCAACAACTAGCCGAAGATAAATTTCCAAGCAGCCTGTAATGAGTAGGCATCGCTAGCCGAGTTAATGATATACCAATCTTTCTTACTACTTTTCAATCATCCACCAGTCCATCCTCGTATCTTATTACTCTCAATTCATCCACTTATTCACTTAATTTTAACATCGCACAAAAGCACCAATTCTCGCTCTCTTCCACCCTCGCTTATTTTGCTCCCAATCTTGGCCTTCCTTAGCAATATTCTCGCTTCGGCGTTTTCGGCTCACCGACGCTCGTTTAGATTTAGAATTAACAAGCCGTTCGCTCTTTTTCTTTGAGCGCTCCAAGTTCACTCTTCGATATACACCTCGAGCATGCGCCATATAATTAGAGAATAAATAGGAGAACGAACGACCGTAAAAATTTGTAAGCCATATTTGCATCTACAGCCAAAGCCGATGGTTTCACCGATTGCGGATACAGACAGACAGACAGACAGACAGACAGACAGACAGACAGACAGACAGACAGACAGACAGACAGACAGACAGACAGACAGACAGACAGACAGACAGACTTAAATGTGGGAATCTTCATTAAGTGACGAGAGCATTTTAATTACTAAGACACGACTGTCGCCGAGACGAGAATTCAAAGGTTCTTCGAAGTGAAATACGCGGTGCTCCGGTAATGCAATTAATGTTTCCTCATTTCGATATTCATTTTTTTCTACCTTCTTTGATATAATAAATATTGCTTTCTTACCATGCATGTCCACTGTGGCAACGCTTCAACTTCTTAACGCTTTGCACAGGTTAGTAAGTAATTATTTTATCGGAGATGACGATGTCTCGCTCGTAGCAGCTCGAGTGACTTATATTAATGACTGAGCATATCAAATTTCTTCGTTTGTAATATTATTAACTGTCGTAATTTATAAAAATTTGTTTTAAATTTCTTCTCAATTTTTAAATTTAAAATATCGGGAGCATCCTATAAAATTAATCAACGTGAAATTTTTAAATTACATATCCAATAAGGGTCAGTATTTTAAGGGAAACGTCAATTTGTGGATCAATCAAGAAAAACTATTTTTTTTTCGCCAGTATTTCACTTTAGGCTATTGCTTTTAATAAGAATAAATATCTAATAAGCAAAATAAAATATACTTGTTGAATGATGACGAGAGGACTGTGACATTTTATTTAGAGAAATAAAATTGAAAATATTAAACAGAAAACCATAGAAAAACTACATTTCGCGGACAATGGAATATTACTATCATCTAAATATCGAGAATTTTTAGTAGTAAATTATTTGCATATTTTTTGTTCTACTATTGAAATAATCGTTATAAAGTATTAATAAATAAATTGTGTTAAAAAAAAAAAATATACATATATAAGGTACAAAATATATTGGCATCCGAATGTCACACAAACACGGTAATTCTGACGATAAACTTAATTATTCAAACATCATCATACGTAATTAATTATCCACATTGGCAATAAATATAAAATCCTTAAAGAAAATATAAGGAGTGATTATTAGTTTATAGATTCCATTACTATTGACTTCTTTAAAAAGTAAGCTGAAAAATGAAGTCAGATAATATAATTATTGTTTAAACAATTGCATACTTAAACTACTAAATTGTTAAATATATATATATATATATATATATATATATATAAGTATTTTTCGTCTGTATAAATTGGCGTGCGAATGATCATAAATATCGGAAAAATTGACAATTATGAAAAGTATAAGTAATTAATGTACCTGGTGGATAAATGTTTCATTGCTATTAATAATTATCACATCATTGTTGATAGTTTAAAAAATATGTGATGTATTTAGAATTCAATATCAAGCGAAGAAATTATATTTTCTTAAAAAATTTTTTGTTTTAAATCTATTCATTTTTAAATCTTTGATAAAAGACTAATTTATTTTATATATATCTAATATTTATTATTTTATTTATTTCAGATAAATTCATTCTTATATATATATATATATATATATATATATATATAATATAAGAAATTATCAAATTATGTTTATTATCATCTAATTGTATGTGAAAATTGAGAATAAATTCGTTTAATATAATCTTCAAATGCAAAGTACTTTATCTGTACTTTGATTCGATAAAAGAAAAAGCAAGTACAGCATGTTTAACGTGTTATTGTAAAAACATCTTTTTTAAAAAACTCCTTTTCTCCGCTATTTAATGTAACTTGAAAATAGCTTTAAAAAATTTACAAAATTTTGTAATGGTATGAAAGATATTATTGGAGATAAATTTATTAAAGATGGATAGTAAATTGTTAATTCTTAGATCCGCTTTATCAAAATGTCATTTTGTCTATTATAAAATTATTATTTCTGAATGTTCATATTTATTTTTCGTTACCTTTTTATTATTTTGAATATTATAATACCATTGACATAGTACACAGTTGTACACAATCCAATACAATTGCATCAATATAATCATTAAATTTATATAAAAATACTATAAAAGTTCATCATTATACATACAAAAATATAATACGTAAATGGTTTTTCATTCGTTTGGAAATGAGTTTAAAAAATCGTTTATTTTATTATAACAAACTAACCAATACTCGTCACTTGACAGCTCAAGTAGAAAAAAATTTACGCTTTGATCAGCATTTTATAAAAGCATTTTACATCCTGAGATATAATTAATTGATTTGAATCGTCAAATAAAATCCGACGATAACACTATTACCAATAAAATTGTAAATTGTCTGTTTTATATTTTAATTAATAGTATATTTTAATTATCAATCTTATGTCAATCAATTAATGTCTCTTTTTAATATTTCAAATGATTAGTAGTATCACTTAGTATACAATTTAATAATTACTTTTAATAAAATAAAGTTATAAAGTGCATAAAAGGAGAAGTTTCTTATATACCGAAAAATAAATTCTCATACGTTTTATTGTCAACCTTCATGATAAAAGTCCATTTTAAATTGAGTGGCATGTTTCAGATTTCATATATTAATTTCATATCGTAGTATTGCGAAAACATTCAAGTTAAAAATATAAAAATACTCCTAAAATGAATGAAACTCTCTCCAACTCATGGCGTAGTGAAAGTTATAAATACTTTCATATGTTAATACTACTAAATGACATTAAAGCAAATGTGGAAGGTAGGATTATTTTCAAGAGAAATTTGTGAAAAATTTTTTACCAATGTGACTAAGAGCGCCTTTGCGGTTAATAAATATGTGTTAATAAATAAATATTAGTATAATTCAACATATCTTATGCATTAACTTTAGTAATGCAGATTAAGCATGGGCGTGAATGGTATGTATGATTCATTAGAAAATTTCATAAATAAAAATATAATAAATAGCGTTTAATGATTAAAATTCAAAAAAAAAAAAAAAAATGTAAAATTCAATGTATCGAGTGCTCAATGTATGTAGTGTGAAATCTGATAAAATCGACTGTCTTGGCATAAATCATTAATTAATGAGGAATTAAATAATTTATCCAATTGCAATGATGAAGCTTATAGAAGAATCATAAAGCGCAATTGGACTTGACATAGTGACGGGGAAAATATTTTGAAGAGCGACAACAATGGCGAATGTCTTATGTAAATAAATGTAAATAAATATTAAAAATATTAAGGAAGACTCTCAATTTATTGTTTACTGCATAATCAGTGCTAACGCATTGTCAATACGAGGTCGATTGTAATTTTTGCTCTCCTGTCAGGACTGCCTGTAAAAACTGAAAATCCGAGAGCAATTCACACAAATAAGCTATAATACGATTAACCCTCCAATGCTGTAAATGTAAATGCCTTGTCAGTCGGCCGCTCGAAATTTCCTCAATTTTCAATTTTACCGGTATATCAAAGCGTTATAATTCCAAAAGTACAGCATTATCATCGTATAAATAATAAATCCCATCCAAAGTGGCTCTCGCTCTCGTATAACGAGTGGGCCATCGACTAGAGTCAGCGATTTCCCTTACAAAAAGGGCCTCTTTCCTCGCGCGTTCATCATTCGTCGTTTTTTTTCTTCTTTTTTTTTTTTCATTTCAAGCGGTTGCGAGAGCAATGACGCAGTTCCTCTCACTTTACGGGCAACGAGAGCATTCTCGGCAATAACTTGACGACACGACCAAACGGCTCTCTTATTTGGAGATACCTTAGCTACCTACGGTGTATACATGGAAAAGCGCACGCGTGCATCTAATAACTTTACTCGTTAGTTTATGTTATTAAGTGGCGGTGGAGTAAAATAAAAATATCTCTAGTGGTGGGATTTAAGAAGTCGAAAGGGGCGAGTAGCTCAGCCGTAATTAATTGTAGGAGATAGAAAGGAGTCTTTTGTTTATTTAGATTTGACACGCGGTATCTAATTGGTTTATGAAATTTTTATAAATTATAAATTATATAAGATAAGCACGTGTGAAGATAATCGTCCATTGCGCCAGTGCTCAATTGTAAGCAGACGTATTTGTTTATTAACATTTTTACGCATTTGATTTTTTTCTCTCTAAGTTATCGAGATACACGATAATCGTAAAAATTAAGTAAAATAATTTTAACTACAAAACCCTTCATTTATATTGATCAATATCATAGCGCCTTTATAAAATTAATCACACTTTTTATTGTAATATATTCTTCTAAGCGAAAATACGTCACTTTCAAGAGAATATATATTTAATAATATATAAAAAGTCTGCCGGGTATACGTAAAACTGGAGATATTATCATTTCTTTTGGACAGATTTAAACTTGATTCCCAAAAAAAAAAAAAAAAAAAAAATTTAGTAAATTTCAAAAGTATTGTTTAAAATATTCATTGTATATAAAATAATTATATTATAAAAAAAAAAAAAAAAAAAAAAAAAAAAAAGAAAAAAGAAAAGATGAATAACCTAGTAATATAGTAGCAATTCGTTATACTATAGTAGAAACTGCACACGTGAGAAAAGAATTAAATGTGAAAAAAGGTTTTCATAATAATATACTTGAAAACAGTCATAATAAAAGTTTTATTATTGTATTCATTACGGTAAATGTTATATTTAACAAAAAATATCTATGAAATTTATTATTAAAAAAGTGACAATTACTT
>NW_011948432.1:2904105-2906204 GCF_000503995.2 Ceratosolen solmsi marchali
ATAAAGAGAATCATAATAAGAAGAAATAACGAGGACAATGACAAGAATAACAATAATAATGTAAATATATATATATGATTTTTAAGTAAATGTATACTTGTACCTTTTTCTCCCTTTTATATTTCTTTTCAAATTGGAATATTTAATTTAGTAATTTTTTTTTTTTTTAATTCAAATGAAATAAGCAAACGTATTATATTATCTAATCAACGAAAGGAAATCAGAAGCAATTTTATTTTCCAGTTCAAACAATCATATTTCGCTAATTATAATTATGCCAATAATAATGGCTTTACGACAATAAATCGATTCTCATTTTTATATAAATTATCACACTTGCATATTAGCTTATATTTTATATTTAAAATATACGCCAACTTGAAAATTTATCATTTAGAAGGTATTGTTTAACAATGTATTGTCGTGAATAAAAAGCAAAGGAATTTCAAAAGAATTGTACGCGTGTCATATTATTAATTTGTATCTGGATTGATAGTTCATGATTAACAATGATTAAATGCAAAATTAGAAGTATTTTTCGATATAAAAAAAAAAAAAAAAAAAAAAAAAAAAGAAATTGAATCAAGTAAATTATATACATAAAGTTACAAAAGACTATATAGATTTGAAAATAGTGTTTCCTGCAAGAAAAATAGATTTTTACTTTCTTATACGATATTTCCTTATTATTACCCAAAAGCTTTTACAATATTATATCGGCGAATTGCCGTAACATTTAAAATGATAAATACCCTTAGGTAATTACTTTCAATCCTCCCGAGACTTATAAATTCACATCTTTAAAAGTCGAAAAGTATATTGCTTATTCTAGAAGAAGCCTACTATGGTAGTGATATCTCATTCTCTCCTTGATTTATTCCCGTTAACCTTATCAGTTAAACAGCCGAATAGTTACTCCTCATGATCATCTTCTCGTTTCGTCCGAGCAATATATGTTTTTTCCTGAAAAAGAACGACGATATTTTCCTATCCTCTTCTCTTCTACTCCCTACTCGCGCGCGCGCGCACCTACACCTACACACACACACACACACACACACACGCACACACGCGCGCGCACGCACGCACACACACACTGTCTCTATGTCTCTCTCTTCACGTAACCAAGATCAAATACATAAATTTTCGGAAAAATGCGATTAAGAGACCCCCCTGGAGCATATACAGTTCCTCACCGGCGCTACGTTCAATCTAAGTATTCAAATGAGCAAACAGATTCTTTTTTCGTTTTACCCTGTTTCCTCTTTCTTGACAATTCAGAGCTCCCGCAATTGTTACTTGGAACATTCTATAGAAAGGAATCGCCCGAACCAATGAAGCAATTTTTTGCTCTTTTCACCCCTAGTCTTCTAAAACCCGCAAAATGCAAAATAGTTTCTAGTACCATGAGCCACTGATTCAGTCGTTTGATTTTCAAACGTAAGTCTAAGAGTACATCAAGTACTTTCAAGGTTATGGGATTTGTCGCCACCTCTTATTTTTTTCTCTCTCCGTGCTGTGGTCGTAGCCTGATTTTACAATGCATAAAATTAAAGATGTACTTTAATGAAAATTTATACGCTAATGTAATAACAACGTTGTTGCATCATATTCTTTTCATTATAATTATATATATATATATATATATATATATATATATATATAAATTAATATAAAAATTGTAATGAACTTTTAACGTACTTAAGACAAAAGTGAAATAAAAATTATAAAATTAGCGAAGCATAACGAAAAAGTTGGGAATTTCCAATTCCATAAATTTACAAAAATTTTATGTCCTGATCTGGTTAACATTTTAAAAAATTTATATAGATAAAATTTACATAGAAATACGATATTAATTAATTCAATGCTTGCAATAGGTAAGTATTTACATACATATACACTGTCTTTTAATTTATGTTTTTGTGTTTTAATATGATCCTATTTAATAATAATCACATATGGATATTTTATAAGAGCAGCTGAAAAATATTTTTCACTCATTGTTATGATCTATTAATATATTTATGTAATATTTTTCTACATTTTCATTGCATTGGAAATTTCAATTAAAAAATATAAGATTTTGTTTGCTTTTA
>NW_011948432.1:2906227-2930435 GCF_000503995.2 Ceratosolen solmsi marchali
TTTGAAAGAAAAAAAAAATTAAAATAACGATTATACATATTATCTAATCACTTACGATCGAATTTTAATATATCAATAATACCAGATGTTTGCTAAAATTTGCAACTGTATAATTAGATGAAAAATAAAATTTTTCATAACTTTCAATTACGGAACTCTAGCTTGTCAGTAATAAGGAGTTTACTTAACTTTTGAATTTCCGGTAGTGGTCAAACGAATAACCACCGTCGATGTCGTCGCAACGTCGTTTTTTTTTTTTTTTTTATGATAAACGTAATCTCCGGTTTGCAAGGAAACCTGATATCGGAAGACCGCAAAATCCTCCATAAATTGAGATTCATAAGCTCAATTTTTCAAGTAACACATTCTATCATACTTTCTTAAATATAACTCTTTTTTTATATGCTCATCCGATAGATAAGCATATGACTTATTTAAAAAAAAAAAAAAATAAAGATAATTACATATTGCGTCATTAAAAAATGAGAAAATAAAGTGAAAATGATAGACGACGTTCATATAATTCAAGGCTATACATTAACAGATATTATTTATAGGAAATTAAAAACAACTGTCGGTAAATTGTAAACTTTCAAAAACATTTATCACTCTATTTATATATATATACTTTTTAGTATTAAATCGAACGTGCAGACGCTATTAGTGATTACGATACTTGGAAATAAAGATTGATGCATGAAATTGAAAATAAGACCAAGGAAAGCTCATCGAGTGAGGAATACAACACATATATTTCCCAACGACGGGAAATGCTGGAAAACCGAACGACTCGAATTAACCGATTAAGACAGCAACTGTTAATATGACTATTTAACGACAAAGTCAGATTGATAAAAACCATGAGTAAATCGAGTAAATACGTACTATGTTTCGTCAATTTTCTTACTATTTAGTTTTCACTTAGTTATGATTTGATTAAATATTAATACTAATGAGAGTGTAATTGAAACAGAAAATATCCGAGATCGAATGATATGAGCCGGTGAATAGAATATATATCTTCATTAGAAAAAAAAAAAAAAAAAAAAAAAAACCAAGGTAAGACAGATGCTACTCTGTTCTGTAATTTGAAAGACTTTAAGTACTTCGTACAGTTAGTCAACAGTACTTGCTATCAGTAATGTAAGTTCAAGATTTGAACGAAAATTGAATTTCGATGGACTACTTCGAAGCGAAGGAAAAGAAAATAACAAAATAACAGAAAGCGTAACTCGCGTAAAGAGACCTATGACCCAATGACGGGCGCTCGACGCTTTTCCCATTGTCATAGTTCAATTTCCATGAATAGCGTTTAAGGCTTCACCTCACCCTCTCATCGAAATTGCTGCGATAAGAGGCGCCGGCGCCACTACGTGAATGACTCTGGCGAGCAAAAGCAATCCGTAAATCTGTAAAACCGTAAAGCGCCTGCATCCCCACCTCCATCTATCGCCCATCCTTCGGGACAAGTGACGGGACTTTGTTTCGCAAGGTGATAGAATCCCAAAGTGTCCTTCATCTTTCTCACGATAATAAGAGCAACCCAAATCTGGGATACGTGTGTGCGTGCGTGCTTGCGTGCGCTCGCGTGTCTGCATATGCGCCGTGAGCGCGAGTGTATAGTGGGGAGAGCGAGCACGCGATTATCTAGGAAAGCGGGAGAACGAAAGACGAAGAGAGGCAGCGAAATGCCAAATGTACCTTATCTTAATAAACTGATGGAACTTAATTACATAATACGTAAAACGTTGACATTAGGTTGCCAATAAAAATGGCACGCATATTTCCATAAACGAAAGCGTACGAATGGACTACGATATAATTTTATATAAAGCAATTGTTGATTATTATTGTAACGAGTCTAGCATGTTGTATATACAATAACGATAACCTGATGTTTTGTTTCTTTTTAAACTTTTTAAATGAAGGAATCTATCATGTGTCTCCGATTATTTCATTACGTTTCTGAACGTAATTACAAACTAAGTTAAGATAAACACTAACCAACTTAGTTTATCAATGAAATTTTTCTTATTGTTAATTAATATATATATATATATAACGATAATAAATCATCATTAGATCAATTAATGATTAATAAATATATTTCGGTATCTTGACCTTTAGTATAAATAAGCCTTTGCTAAACGTGTCATAATCCGCAATGAATTAGTCTGGAAAAAATGTGTTTTTTCAATTGTTTTCAAGAAATGTTTAAATTCAAACGAATAGAATTTAAATTATGTCAATTTTAATACTAAATATATAAATCATCCTAATTTAAAAATACAATATTAAAATTTCAGTTTATTCAAGCTGAATTATTGAAAATGTATGACGAAGCAAACTTATTATAAATATCAAAAGCGCATTATTATTTATTAAAATTAATAATAATGAAAATTGACAGATATAATATATAAATGCACTGCTTAAATTAATAATGAATTCAGAATAAACGATTAGTACATATAAGAATAAACGTACTATTTAAAAGAAATATAAGAAGATAATAAATTTACAGAGAATATACAATAGAATTTCGAATTAAAAAGTGTTTCACTCCCTTAATAATATTTGAGAATATAATTTTGTGAGCCGTCGTTCTAAATTATATAGTGAAATAATATTTTAAAAATTATACGTATTATTATCGTGTAATTACCATTTGAAGTTTTCTAATCTATAAATGTAAAGTTACATCTTGCTCCATTAAATGTAAAATAAATTAAATATGAAATGACTTTAACAAAAGCTTCCAAGCACAAAAAATATTCTACATGTGCATGATACGCCATGCATGACCGAATTAAAAGAAAATTACATTTATACAAACCAATATATTATTCATTTTTATCATTATTATGGTATATATAAATTTTAGTAAATAAATATTTATAAAATTGGCATAAAGTAAAAGGCGATTACAAATATATTTTATACGAAAATTTTAATTTTGGATTAAAATAAAAGCCATTAATAATATAATAACAATGGAGTTTAAAAAATGTTCTCATTATATTGGAATATAGAACTAAATACATGGAAATTTTAGATAAAGAAATTTTTGAATTTATTAACAAATTAAAAATATATAACTAATTCTTACGGTTTACGAAAGTTAATTAAGCCCAAAATACATTTGCGTACAAGAATCGATGTTTTCATATTATCGTTATAGACTTTAAGAGATTCGATTTAACTGAAATTATTTATCACATTCAATAAATATCAATTAAATTGGATGAACATATTTTTGGATTCTTAAAAGTACAAATTCAATAAATCTAAATTCAACTATCGAAAATAGCATTTGTCTTTAAAAAAAAAAAAAATAAAAAAAAAACGCTTACCTTGTATTTATTTTAGAAAATGATCAAAAACTTATTGATTTAATATTACGTTCGTACATTGCAGTATTTTAATTCCATACTTGAACTTATATAAAAAAATATTACTTGTAATTACGAAGAAATTCAGATAAAAAGGCGCAATGGACGCTACAAAATTTGAAATTTAACAAAATAACTATGAAAATTATATTTATTAATGCTCATAGATATCAGAGTATTTTAAATGTCATAAGATACTGTTTTTATGTACTTTTTAACTGCTTCCTGAATATTTAAAATAACTATTTAAATATGATATATTGAGATACCGAACGTTGTATGTATAAATTTTTTACATAAAAATATTTATTTCCATCGGAGATCATTTTATTTTTTATTTTTTTGCGAAGACTTGTTTACCGTTCATCTGTTACAATTTGATTTTTCTTGTATTTCTGCTTTTGTATCTCTTTTGAATATCTAATCCGTTTTCAGTGTCATTGCCTTCTTAGTGCAAACTAAGCTGATAATACCTTAAGAAATTTCTAGCACCTAAAATAGAATTCGTTTAGTTTATCGTGAAAGAATCATATGCAAGTTACATTATTAATAATAGATTTTAGTAATTTTATTGTCTCGGTATCAATAAACGAATGTTCTTGTGAACATATTTATCAATTGAAGCATAAGGTAGAATACATTCTAATTGTAACTAATATTTTATTAGTGAATTATATGTAAAAGGTATTTTGTCAGTTTACTGATATGGTTTTCTAACTAAAGGAAATTTCCTCTGCATAAGCTCTAATTTAAAAAGGACTACATACTATTCACTCGGCTCATTTGCCACGATGAAGTCTAAAATTAAGTAAATTATCATAAGATAATAGAACTAATATTACACTTTTTAACCATATCATCATCTTCGTTTGATACTATGAATAGAATATTCGTTAAAAAAAAAAAAACAAAAAAAACGAATTATTCGATCATTTCATTCATAAATCGGTTCCTGCAATCCCCTTATTCTAGCTTATGAATACATATGAAGAAAATGCTATTACTCATAATCAAATTATTTTGCAATGTACTATACTTTGCGTAAATGTTTATCATTTTAAATATTGATCGAATGATTCATTATATCAATTGTATCGATTCGAATATTTGAATCTGTGGAAGTACATAAATTTCGATTTACTGGGATATTTTTTTGAAATTGAATTGTAACTTAGACAATGTATATTAGAAAATAAGAGGCAACAGAGGATGCTTATACGTAAAAAAACAACGAAATATTTATTTCAGGTTGAATAAAATTTTTCTATATGAATTAAAAAAAAGAAAATATTGAAAGAGTAATTAGACTTGGAATTAACTATTTATTAATATGAATAATGGAGTAATGCAATCTATTTTTGTGATTATACATATTAATTTAAATCTATTTATTAAAAATGTATAAATACATAAAACATATTTATATATATATATATCATTTATTTACTATTATCAATTTATAAACTATAAACAATTTCGAATTTTAAAAATGAATTTGGAGTGCGTAATTTTATAGTAAAACGAATTTGATTTCATTTTGATTATATTTTGAAGCATCTGTTTAAGCTATAAATATTTCGATAAAACAATAAAGATATCGTGCATTCTTTTAGATAAAATAATAAATTAATATTTACACATTGATTGGAAATTGGTATATAATGAGTTACAGTAATAAATTATCACAATATATAAGTATGTATATTTATTGATAACATAAATGCCATTTAATATACCACTATTTCAAATATAATAAACTTTTTGCAAATTTCATGAAATTTAACAAAAAATATATGTTGAATTATCTTATATCTGTTTAAATTTTTCGATTGCAATTTATTAGAACATCGGAACTTAATATCTTATGATCGCGATGTAATAGACAAGATTGTGATAACATTTACTTATGCATGTCAATACTCCTGCAATTGATGAAAATTATCAATAGAATAATTTTTTAAATTATTAAATACTTTTTATTATTATAGTGCCTTTGTTAAATAAAATTATTCAATGATACATTATTTTGAACTAATGAAAGATAAACCTGTTAAATACTTTTCTACGCTATATTCAAATAAATTTAAATATGTGTGTGTGCGTGCGTGCGCGCGCGTGTCTGTATAAATTTGTATATAAATTAATGGGAAGGGAGTTTATTATACGCATAACACCATTAAAAATTAAAATAAACAGAGATTGTAAATTAGCAACAAAACCATAGTCGAAGTTGTTTTTCTACTCAATTTACCAATAATTATACTTTAAACATAAACCTAAATTATATATAATAAATTGAATTTCAACATAAAATACATTCGAGCATGACTTACTTGCTAATTGGTAATACTTTTTTTTTTTTTTTTTTGATTTTTAAGGATGTTATGTATATAATCAAGTCAATTCATTTATAATTTAGTGCATTTTAGAATATAAATTGACGAAGCGCAAGTATTCAAATAAATGTAAAAAAATTTTTATCGATAATTTGAAATTGATATATCTATAAATATCTATGAATAGAGTCATATTTTTTTTTTAAATTATGTTAGTTTTGCTTTTTAAATACTTTGTCTTCAAACGGCCTATTTAAATATTAAAAATTTAATATAAAATAAATGTTTATATTTAGATGAAGATTCATTGAAGCTTCATTTCTTTCTTTTCTCTCTCATCGAATATATTTTATGCATTATTTACTTCTTTGCTTTTATTTTATTTTTACAAGTATCTCATTATATGAATACTGCAGTATGCGGGGATGTATATGGCACTTAAATTTCAAGTTTACATTAAAACAAAAAAAAAAAAAACAAAAAAAAAATGGAATTAAAATTATTAATAACTAATTGCTTAATGATTGTAAGAATTTTGGAATTTTTTTATGCGATTCGTCATATTTTCATTTAAAAGCACAATTATGTATGTGAATTCTATTTTATGGAGTAAAAATTGAATAGGAAAAGTTTTATGAAATTTGCTATACGTATAAGCTAAGTATGTCTATAAGTTATGTAAATTCAGCCGAACAGATTAGGCAAATTTTATCGAAGTTTATAAAATAATTTTGCTTTTAATCTATATTCTAGCGAATATTATTATAGTAACTATGTACAATATAGTTTTAAATAAGCTTACATAAATCATCCTTAATCACTCTGCGTATTTTTCATCTGTGATTAAAGTAATTTTATAGTTAATCTTTGCTAAATGCTCTTAAAGCCCATATTGTAACTATTTTGTGGAAGGGGAATAGAAATTTGATGTGGAGAGGGCAAAACGCAGATTACCAATATCGTTGATCGGCAATATTGTTTCAAGTCCAGAAATGACTTTTGGCCATTAGATTAATATACATTAGAGCACTTGAATATCTGCTAAATTATATTCCTCGTACTTTAATCGAATGCGAGCTGTGAAATTCTTGTTAATCATTACCAACATAATAAATTATTGTTTCTTCTATCCTGGCCGTATCGTCACCATAACGAACGATAATATGGATTTTCGGATAATTGATGGAAGGTTTTAATTTACTCGCAATCGCAGTCGAATTCGATCGAAATTTATTCGCTTATAACAAACATGTATCGAATAAGTAAGAAAATCCTCAGGAACAAGCGCGAATTGCAATTCATTCGTTGAATGCGTGAGGCCTGGAGGGCGTGGAAAAACGAGTGAAAGCCAAGCGAATAAGCACTCGAAAAACATTAAGATACACTGAAAAGAGATTCGAGGCCGAGTTGATGGGAGGGAAAGGCGGCTTTGGCTTTGGTGAGAGTGAAGGAACTCGAGTTCTGGAGAAGACGGGTAGGAGCAAAGGACAGAATACGGGATGTGTGGTTCATTTGGCCGTGGCGCGCGGAATCAATGAGAGAACGACGTTGCGACGCGTAAATCCGATATTCCAAGATTTTCTCTCGGGTGCCTCGTTTGCGTGGCGACGGCGACGGCAGCCCACTTTTCTCCTCCTTTCGATTCCCCGTAATGTCGGATGCATTCTCTCACGCTGGTTCTCCTTCTGTTCCATTTACCCACGGTCGTTCTCCTCGTTCGGGCGTCTCCACTTGGAAGTGCCACGACAGTGATGGAATTTTCAAAATTGGAAACGCTCGTATTGTCGGCGCGGCTTTCGCCACTCACGACACTTGACAATCCTGATGTTTTATGTGATTTATCTATTGAATAATCATTGGCTTTTTTTTGGGTTAGATTTTAGTCTGTAAAATATCTGGTTTATTATATTATACTTTCAAGTGTAAAAACCAAAGAAAAAATAAAACAAACAAAAAAACGAATATTAACGGGCCATTGAGATAACAAGGTAAAAGCTAAAAGAAAAAAAAGAAAGCTAATACAAAATAAATCCTGACGTTTATTCATAAACACTTGGTGATGCTGAATCCATATTTTCATCATGTTCATCTCATTCGCTAATTCAATACATTCTCTTATTACTATTTTTATAATAAAATTCGTTAAATTATAAAATTACCAACCAAGCTATATCGTGTAATCTGCATTATGAGATTTAAGGATACGGATATTTAAGGATGTTTAAGCATTTCTTTCATTCGCCAATTATTTTAATTTATATTGAGCTTCATAGTCCATATAAAGTTGTGCATATACGCATAGATAATTGGCCCGTAAAAGCGCGATATTTGGGAAGTCGTTATTTTCAACTTCAAGAATTTCCTATAAATTGAAATCAAATAGATTAGCGCTAAATGCAATATGAATAAAAAGTATTTTCGACGGGACGAAAAATCAAGTTAAAAAAGGCATGAAAAGGAAATTGACGAGACTTGAACTATTATCCTATTAGATTGTTAGCTGTCGGGTTATAACACTTGCTCATTCTAAAAAAAAAAAAAAAAAAAAAAAAAAGAAAAGAAGACAATAAATCAGATGGCTGCTTCGGTCGAAACAACCGACCATACATTTCCTTCTCGTACTATCGTCTTTCTTATTATTCGAATTTGTCTCGCTCCATAAGCCCTCGTGAAAAATACATCCGTAGCCAAGAATACAAGAATACAAACGAATCGAGCATCAACGATATCACCTTCGTTATCACCCAAATTAGACAGCCGAGAATAAAAGATGGAAATCGCCGCTCTCTTCTGCCGCGAGACTACGCACGCGACACTTCCACTCCTCTATTTCGATATCTCGACGTAGCGTTTATCGAGAGGCCCGATCCCTCGTAAATCCTTGTGACTTGAATTTTCCGCTCCTCGCAACCCCGTATCAATGCCGAGAAAAGGGACGATGTCGCGCCCGTCAAATCCATAAACAGCTCGTTAAGCGATTTTAATTTCCTGCCGCGGCGCTAGTCCACTTTCTCTCCTTTTATAGCCGGGCGCGCGAGGTGGACGAACCTACGTGCGTTGCATCCAGGGAGAGGAATCTCGACCTCCAGATCGACCCGAAGTACTAAAAGCGCCGAGAGGGGCGCGAGAGGCGTGCGAGTCCATGGTACCCCGATTAAATTCTCATCGTTAACGATTGATTGTTTTACGTTGTTTACATTATCCGTCCCGTTTGAGGATAAGCCATTGAGGTCTGCTATTCGAGTATCCCCGAAGTGAGGTGGGTGCACGCTTTTCGCCCCTTAGTTTTCTTGGGAATCGAGCCGAAGTCTTTTCGACCACTTGGTGATCGCGTCCGATGTTCATTCCATCATTTAACATTTACTACTTTAAGTTGGCAGTGCCATTGAAAAATATAAAATTCTTAATTCCCGGCTTAGAATCGATACTAGAAATTGTTTGGAGGCATTTATCGGCTACGTTTGTGTAAGCGAAGCGAAACTTCATTAAAATGAAATTGGTTTTTACAGGATGGTTATTCCACTTCCAGTCTCAAGAATTTATATAAATGTTAATTAAAAGGAAAATTTAAACATTATACTCTACTACTACATGATTCTGTTTCAATAAAAAATGATCATTGTCAATTTTATAAAAACATTAATATTTCATTTAATAGAATAATTACGAACTATTTTAGGTGAAGGAGAAATATTTGGAAAGATGCAAATCTAAATAAATGATATTTTTTAAATATCAGACAAGGTTTTTTTTTTTTTTTTTTTTTTTATATATTATGCAATATAACTTTTAGATACAAATGCAATATTCAAAAATGCCAATCTTTCGGTCTAGTGATAGTAAGTTTAAACTAAAGATGAACTATGCGTACCGTATAGATTATAGTTTTATTTATTTAATTTTCTTGTAAAATAATTGGAGAATGATATTAATGTGGATATTGCTGATAATTCGACCGCGAAATAATTCATTTCTCTAATGAAATTTGACCTTATTAATTGTTCGATGGGAGGTAAATTAATTCAACCTGAAGAATAATAGATTTTTATCCCAAAAAATAATTTAAATTGATTACAATGAAAAACCTTGCCATGCATTTGATTTCTTCGATCCACTATCAAATGCAAAATAATAATAATGGCAATATTTATTTGGCAGAGACATAAAGTAGTTGTTTATGTAAATATCCGTTAACGCTTTAACGATACAGAGATCTTTCACCATAACGACAGTAGTTTGAAAGAAAATTCGAAATAATGGGACAAAAGTGCTTCCGTTTCCTTGTAATTATCTCCAAGAAATCATTTAATGGAAGAATCAGAGTCTCCGCAATTGAGCTTTATTTCACGTCAGTGTAGAGCCAAGTGAAAGAAAATGAAGATGAGAAAAGGATGAAGAAACAAACAACCCAAAGTATTATATTCGTGTATCCCTATTTCTTGCCGCACTCTCTCTCTATCTCTCTCTCTCTCTCTCTCTCTCTCTCTCTGTGTCTCTCTCTGTCTCTCTCTTCCCCTCTCGCTCCACTCTTCTTCCGTCGCCGTTGAGTCTCTTGACTACTCGATCCATCAGGGGAATTCCATCCAGGCAAGAGGCCGAATCTCTCTCCAATCTTCCTTCTTTCTCCGTCGTCATACAACGCGCAGAGACTGAAAAACTGGGCATCATAGGACGAGACCGATAAATCAGACGGGAAAAATGAGGGAAATTTCGCAGTTCGCGAACGCGAAATCCGTCATCAGTCAACCAGGTGGACGGCTCAATGTACGTGCTAGGTGACTACGTGGTAGACTAACTTGGAAACGAGTGTCGCCTGATATGCTGCAAGAGGATAATTTGAGATTTGAAAACCTTTTGAGGGTGGAGATAGCGGAATTCACAGAAAGTCACTACTGAGAACCACTGTAATAAATGTAAAACTACGTTATATTTTTACCGTTGTTATATATATATTTTTTTTTATTTTCTTATTTTTTGTCGAAGCATTCATATTCGAGGGTGAAATGTAAGTTAAATCACGTGTTTTTTAATCATTACTTGTCCCTACGCACGTTATATTATGTGTAAATAACATACTGGATTAGAAAATATTAAAAATTTTATTTATTCCTTCCTTTTTTTTTTTTTCACGTATATATATTGGATATGAAACAGGTCATATTAATCGTAAATAAACATTTTGTTCAGGTAACTCGTCACTTCTTTCGAAAATGAAGCATTGATTAATAATACATTAATTTAATGAATTAATAATATCGATTAAAGGCACAGCCTTAATTAAGAAACGTATAACTACATTAATAATTATTCTTAGTATATTAAACGGAGGCGTTGACTGAGTTTTTTTTATTATTAATTTCACTAATGATACGCAAATATACGTTAATATAAATCGATAATTTATCAAGACGCGTATTATTGCTTCCGACAATAACATTTAAATGGTACAATTTATTAAACTGGAAGGAGAAAAATGATAAATGAATTGTTTTATGCTCCGAGAAACCGAATGTAATGTTACTTAATATACAACATGAATAGTAAAGAGGCAAATACCCAAAGGTGCAGATAATTTTGGCTCTGAAATTGCCATCTTTCTTATTATCATATCAAAAGCTCATCTCAAGGGAATCTGGAAAAGAAGCTCAAGTTGATAAATCATATTGTCGTACAATATAGACATATCTTATTATATTTGCAAACGTACATTTATTATGCGCACACGTACGTACACGCGCGCACGCGATTTTAAGGGTTTTAGTTATACATTAGTTATACGCTTGGCAACGTAACGTAAGGTTTTGCATTTCGTAATTCAAAAAGCCGTGAGTAGAGTCGAAATTAAATGGGAATTAAAAAAAAAAAAAAAAAAAAAAAAAACACCACAAACAAACAAACAAAACAAAAAAAAAAACAAAAAAAAACTTGATCATAAATTGTTAATTTGGTTAAATGGGGAAGGTACAAGTAATTACGTTAGGTGCAGTAAGTAGTAGCCTCCTTAACATTTTTAAACATTGCCAAGCAAAACTTTTAACGTAAATGTAGTAAAGATTAAAATTAAAGAAACGAAAACAATCGCAAAGCACACCAAGTCGTTTCTTAAACAAACCGAATGAACGCCGAGAAAGACAAGAGAGTAGAGTTACAAGCAGAGCCAGGGTCGCAATCCAGCTTCGGCATCACGTGGAAGGCGAGCGGCTCCGGCAGGGTGCGGCTCCTCTTTCTCGCGCGAAGAAACGGGAAGACAAAGAACGAGGAAAAGAGGGCGAGGCTGGATCTGGTTTGTTTTCCGGTCACATATTTGTAAAGTACCCAGGGCCCGCTCTATTCATTCGTGTCTGTCCGGGCCTGCGTTGCCGCTGCCGTCGTCGTCGGCGACGACGAGGAAGACGAGGAAGAGGACGCCCTGTGGCAGCCTCGGCTCTTCCCATTTTGCCCTCAACCCCGCGCTTCCTCCTTCTCGCTCATTTTCTACGAAGAAAGGGAGCGTCCCGCAAGGAATCCGCACCGCGAAGCATTGCTCGTCGCATAAATTCTGGCTACGCTGACTATAGAGAAAGAGAAGAGAGAAAGCTAGTAGTCGAGGGGGTGATGGAGGGGGAGGGGGGAGGGGGGGGCGCGAGCGCTCGTGCTTTACTTTATTTCGTTGAATCAACGAGATGTATGATAATAAGAGGAATTTTATTTGTCCCGTTTAGTAGTTTAAGGTACCTGTCTTTTTCTAATTTTTCTCTTTTCTTTTATTGTTTTGTTTTTTTGTTTCTCTTTTGGTTTTTTTTTTATCTCCAACAATTCATAGCGCTTCCGTTTTCATCTTTTCCTTTATTTTATTTTGCATTCATTTAGAAATTCGTACTGTGATTCGACATGATAATTTATTTTTCCTTCCACGTGAACTTGTAGTATAAATAATGTCGAACGTAGGCACTGCTCGATAAAATTTCTCGTTTCAGCTGTTTATCGTTCGACTTTTATTTTCACTAAAAGAGAGTATTTCTGTCTTTAAATATTTTTCAATGGACTAAGCTTTTTGTTTTAGACAATTTTACCACGAAACAGTGCAAATAACTTTTAATGGATTCTTTTAATTAGTAAATGTCGCTATATATATATATATATATATATGATGATGGCAGTCTAATAAAAATAAATAATCTTATAAATTAAAATTATAACTTCTTTTATTATTCGTTAGTATTATATTATAGTTTTGATATAGAAAAATGCTTCTTAAGGTAATTCAACGAAAACTATATTTAGAATCGAAAAGATTTTTTCTCTAGAATTAGATCACGTAGATAAAAGTTTAAAAAAAAAATAAGAGAAAACTTTACAGTAGCTGCAATCCTTATAAGAAAACGCTTTAATAAAGGTGAAAAGTTTTCCTCGTAAAATGAAGTACGTAAGTAATTAAAGCCCTATTTTTGTAAATGTTATTTACGTAATTACAAATATATCAAAGTAAATGATTATTGTAGATATGCTTACATATAAATAATGAAAATTTTATAATACGATATCTACCTTAACTTTAACTTTTCAGTATTAACAGAGAGAGAGAGAGAGAGAGAGAGAGAGAGAGAGAGAGAGAGAGTTTTTGATGAAATCGTGGAAAAAACAACGTAAAGAATATAAAGGATCGAAGAAAACATTTGATACTTACCACTCACGGAAAAATTTATGTCAAAAGATGTGTAATTTTTATCTTTTCATGACTCACCTGTAACATATTAAAAATATTTTTCAAAAATTAGCCATATATCAATACTTAATCACAATAAATTTTTTTTTTTCTAATGTAATTTTAAAAGGATTTTATATATTTGCATATATACTATTCGAGCATTCGCTAGAATAGAGTTGGTTACGATTTCGGAAAATTTCATAAAATACCAGCAGAATATACAACTTTTTACAATAAGATTTTACCGTTCAAAAAGCCAGCCGAAAGAAAATCTTTCCAAACCCTAAATTTTCACTCGCCTCTTCTTGTAGTTTTATCGAGTTAATAACAAAAAAAAAAAAAAAAAAAAAAAAAAAAAAAAAAAAAAAAAAAAAAAAAAAAAAAAAAAAAATAACACAAAAAAAATTAAAAACAATACAAAAAAAGGTATGCCAACAAAACTTTATGTTCGAATCCTGCGATTCGCTTATAGGAAACTGAGAAATATTGCATACTAATACTAAAGTTACAATGACATTTTTGGGAGAAAATGAAGAGAGAGAGAGAGAGAGAGAGAGAGAGAGAGAGAGAGAGAGAGATGTGTAATGAAGATGGCGATGGTGTTTTGGGATTCGTAAAGACTGAAAAGCGATGAGAATTGGAGGGCAAGGAAAGATGCGCTTATGAAAGATAATTGAACGTAAAAAATGCTTAGCCGCATTCCTCACGTGACCGGCAGAAATATAGGAAAGTGCGTAGGCAGTGTAGTGAGGTGGCGCCTCTAGTGGCGATCGGATACAATTTGCGACAACTAATCTAAATTCAAATTACCTTCAACAAAACTAATCTAGTGGCTGAGAGAAGTCACTCCGTAGCCGGCAAATCGTTCACCCGGAGTTCGGCATACAACTAACTTACTCAAGTCCGTCGTCATCTCTCGAACGTTTCGTGGCCGCACCTCGGACAATATTTTTATACTTTTATACATTTCATAATTTTTGGTCTTCCTGATTCTGTGCGCCAGCATTTTTTGGCACCATTTGTGATTGAGTATATCAAAGTTATATTGAATTACGTAAAAGCGCGGGGGATGAGAATTCATTCTGAAAAAAGGATTCTCTTCACGTTTCTTATTTGGCATTTATTAGTCATGTCCTCATAACGATTATTTATTTACTCCTTACTGCTTGTCAATTGTTAAAATATTAGTTTAAACATAACGATGATAATTTCAAATGATATCAAGTTGGATGAATTTTGAAATTAAGATAAAAAAATCCGGTTTAGTACAATCATTCCCATAATAATCGATAATTATGATTTTTAAAGATACATCTAACCGAAAATATGGTCTCTATTGGGCCAAATCAATAAACTTTACTTTCTACTTATTCATAATATATAATTGGATTAAGAGACTATGAAGTGTCGACGACCAATGATAGAAAGAGAGAAATGCTAATATTTATATGATTAGCATTTAGAGCTAATTTCGGTATAAATATAAGAATAATAATGCTTGATCGACTATGAAATTTTTAAAATGATTATTTCTTATCTGATTTATATAAAATTCTTCATTAATTTATTAAAAATACAAAGAGTTTCATAGATTTCCTATTTATATTTCTACAAAAGTATATGAACAAATTTTGAATTGACTATAACATAAGTAAGTTCTCTTGATTCATTTTACGCTACGAAATGATTATCACGTAATAATTAATAATAATAACAATAATAATCATAGAACTTAGAATTCTGAAATCATCTGGTATTTGCGAAAATACGTATTTTCAATTGATAAAATGAAAATCCAATTACAAACTCCGAGCCTTCTACGGAATTCCGTATTACATGATCAAATTCAGCATCTTGATTCGTGAGGTCGTGAATGTTGTGAGTCTAGTCATGCTATCGTATTGCATTCGAAGTTTACGTGTCCAGGATCATCGCCGATGAGATTCAAGAAAAGCGATATGTTGCTTTGCGAGTGAAAATTTGACGTCTAATTATATTCAATCTTCCCGCCTGACGAAGCAAAAACAATTTTTATAGAAATTTATAATCTATAATAATTCGACGTTGCATTGTAATTGTCATAATAATTTCATGAAAATTCCAAAAATGTCGATTGCAGTTCAAATGTCCTTTATTTAGGCTCATAATTCGTTAACGTAGGATGAAAAAAGCGAGTTAACGGCATCCTCTTACTACAATAAACATATTTAAAAAATATTTGCTCTATATTTTTAACATTGGATGGAATTTCATTCGGCGTTAGTAGAAATATTGTTCTTTTCGACAATATAATTTGGTCAACTTACTTTACTTGTCAACGAAAGCATCAATACACTGGTCAGTGATGATTAAAAATTTCACAATTTTCAACGCGCTGAAGAAAGTCTGTCTATACATTTCTCCCATTTCATTTATTTCCATTTACCAACCAAAGTTTATCAATATAATGTGCATATTTCCTTTATCGTTGCAAATAAACGCTCGTAAACGTATTAAAACAAACTGAAAATTCACTATTAAGTAATTTTCGCAAGTATGAATATGAATTTATTAATGTGTGATTAAATTTAATGTTTTGAATTGATGGAAAGGTTGGAAAAGTGTATTTTACTTTGGATATTGAGTATACAGCGCAGGTAGGCATCGATAAGGTTTTGATGCGACACGTAAAGCCATAAAGTTAGGGAGTCATGTACGTGAAATTCGTCATCGTCTCTCTCATAATCGTTGAAATCGAAAACTAAAAAATACGATATGAAGACGATATAAAATTTCAAAGAACAAATGTCAGTCTGCGACAAAACGACATATTTATCAGTATTTTGCAGGTATGCAGATTAAGCATATTTTGAATGAATTTTATTAAAGCAACATCATTTACACATACACACAGATATTAATTTATATCATATTGACTTCACAATCGTTAGATTGTGGTGATTGACTTTATGTTGTATCAGTATGTTTAAAAGCCCGATAAGTATCACATTTATTTTACTTAATAATTCTTGACCCTTGCCTTTCTCCATAATTTTATACAATTTTTCAAATACTCAGCCAATAAATATTAATTAAACAATTAGCGATACTTTTATTAATTTAAATATTAATTTAAAAGACAATAAAATTTCAATTAAAATTTCACGCCTCGTCGTATTAATGGATTTTTAATAAGTTTGTGTTAATTTCAAATGCGATAACTACATTATCAACTTTATATGCTTAATTTTTTTTTTAATAATTTTGTAAAATATTTGCTGAAATTATGCTGCAGTAAAGCGGAATTTTTATATATAATAAAAAAATGTTCGACTGTGACCTTTCAAATAATTACCTCTCGAAAACTATATCGCATAGATAAATGTCACTGTAAAATCAGATCCTTCAATTCCAATAATCGAAAAACTGTCTTTAGAACTAAGAATAGTCGAAACTTCCGATAAAGATATTACATGCTATAATGTATGTTGAAATTTCAAACAATTCGATTCGATAAAAGAAATATTTGAATGTGAAATACGCGCCGTGTTGCTTTCGAGCAATTGGCACCGCTCACTCGACATTTTTCAGAGGTCATATTTCGTTTACAAACAAATGATAAATATTCCCCTTACGCCCCTACGCTCCCTCACACCGCCCCCTCCCCCTCCGCGCCGCCGCCGCCACCACCGCGACCGTCACCGCCACCGCGAATGCCTGGTAATAATCAAGTCGATAATTGAAATTGAATAAATGGGCCTAGGACTCGATGTATAATAATAGCACGGCGTGTTGAAAAGCAAATCGAGAAAATCTGAACATCTCCGAGCGTATCGAGAGTAAAATAGGAAGACGACGAGGTGAACGAAACTTCCCTTTCGCATTAGCTCCACATAATGGCTACGTCAACGTAACTGCATATTTTGCATAGTTTGCGGATTCCCGCGCGAGAGGAGTCTCCTGGATATAACGTATGACTCTACACACACTACGTGTTACGATCCTGATTTTCATCCTTCCACTTCTTTCTTACCTACTACTCTCATCTATTTCTCGTCAGCTCCCTTTTATGTCCCGTGTAAAAATAATTTCTTTTGCAGCTCTTGCTTTTCTGGAAATTTGCACGTAATTTAAGATTTAAGCTACTTAATTGGATGATGAGCTAAAACAAGTTTTCATTTTCTCGCAGCTCTAATGCTCACTTTTTCCAAATTCCTTTTTCCATCGAATGACAGGCAAATAATTTGACGAAAAAGAAAAAAAAAAAAAAAAAAAAACAAATTCCAAAATTAATATAACAATTAATATTAATACGTAGCAGTAGTATGATTGGAATTCTATAAGCGTGCATTTATTGTATTATTGGCCGTTTATTAATTTTCAAATTAATGCATCGATGCATGTTTTGTTCAAGAATCTTAAATGCTCACTGTATTCTAATAATTGGCATTTATTATCGTACAAAGAAATTATTTAACTTATTAAAGTAAATGTCGATATAAACTATAGGCATACAGTATATGCACAAATAATAATTCCTTTCCTGAAATTTAATTAACTCAAAATAATTAACTATTTTATGGATAATTATTAATCCTATGGATTAATTAAATAAAACGTATATTATTTATTTAGTATGAATTTTGTTTCGTTTGTCACACTCTAACACTCAACACAAATATTAAATTATGTCAACAATTAGAATATCCAGATAATTTCTGTTACGAATATTATAATCACAACATTTCACAACAATTCACAATTACCAAAATTTGCATAGGATTTTAATAAATGCTACTGCCCGTTTATATTTTATAATTTCGACTCAAACCCCCACCTCATCTATCTCTTTTTGACTTTTATCATAATGCATATACACACACACGTATACGTGCGGCTACGGCACTTTTTTTCCCTTTTTATCTCGTCCCACTAGTATTCCGCATCATATTCTTTTCTTCTTTTTTTTCTTCCGAGTCTCTTACCTATGTAGACGAGCTTAAATTACACTTAGAGGCGTCCTACGGGGCGAGAGTGGTGGGATGAGAAAAAAGTCGAGCCGATGGCGTTGGAAGGGGTGCCGCCACCCTAATACATGCAAAGGATGAGACTCTGACTTCTCATCACGAAACTTCATGGGATCGAGAGAGCGGAAAAGAATGACAAATTCCAAGCTTGAAACGTACGAGCCACGGAGATTTCGCAGACGTTATAATGAATGACATGAAACGTTGCCGACCCGCACTCGCGAACGCACAATCGCAAATTACTTCATTCTTTACGTGTGCGGTCGACATTATACGGACATAATAAAATGCATTTTAACATTAACGCTTTCATTAAATTGATATTTCATTTTAATAATCGCAATTGGTGCTTCTCGCTCACTTTTTCCACAAAAGCATGTCAATACAACGTGTTCCTATAACGAATATAGTTTTTAGGACAATATAACCTAATTGGTGATCGTTAATCTTCTCGGAATTATAAATTTAATTCAAACATTAGATGTAATTATACAGCGGTATTGTAAATTAATTAATCGTCAATTTTTCCGGCTTATTATTTATTATACTACTATTATATAATTGGATAAATTAAAATAAAATAATCTCAATAATTATGAAAATCTACATTATAAAATGTTTTATTTATACAATCATCTACTTATGCACTTATATAATATTGAATATGAGAATAATTAAATTATAATAATGATTGTTTTATCAAAATTTCTATTTTGATAAATATTTTCTCTATTACTACTCTCATATTCGTGAAATTACTTGTGCGCATTATTTATAGTAAAATATAAGCGCAGACACGAAATTTTCACTACTAATGCTTAAAAAGAATTCTAGTAAAAGGTTGACGCTAAGAGAGTATACGTCGGATGATAAGAATAAATTTTCAAATGACAATGGATTAAGAGCGAAATTGTTAAAGGAATAATTAAGATTGTGAAAAATTTTAATTCGACGAGATTAGACATAAAACAGGAATTAGACCCCTCTACTGATAGAAATAAAACCCGTATCAATAAATTCTATACTCGTGTAGTATAACTTGGTAGGATTGCAGTCGACAAGTTTTCTGAGCAAAAAAAAAAAAAAATTCTAATTAAGCTACATTCGACATTATTTTCCTGCTTAGATATAAAATCCACGACAAGCTTTCCTTTCCCTTGAACCTTGAATTAAATGTGAAGAGCCTACTCGTCACTACTACGAAATTTTATACGATTATATATATAGTTTACGATTAAACGTCGAATTGTCCATCCAGTAATAATTGTGCTTCTTCACTCGTTATTTATATAAGTTATAAACTAACAATGAAAAAGTTCATGCGAAATTTTACAATTTCGCACATGCGAGAAACACGAACAATTTAAATATGATTATTATTACATATATCGACACCCTCTATCACTCATTATATGTGCAATCGTGGTTGTTGTTGTTGTTGTTGTTGTTGTTGTTGTTGTTGTTGTTGTTGTTGTTGTTGTTGTTGTTGTTGTTGTTGTTTGTGTGTGTGTGTGTGTGTTTTTTTTTTTTTTTTTTTTTTTTTTTTTTAAAACATATTGCGTACACGAGATAAAGTGAAATATTATTCTCGAAGCTTAGAATGCTCAATTTTAGTGTTAATTGAATTTTAGTGATAGTTAACTTTCGTATATTACAATACTTAAGCTCCGATAAATGAAAAATTTACTCCAATAATACCGAGAATTGTAAATATCTTCAATCTTGCTTTTTTATTATAAACTATTATAATCCGTATAATACCAAAGATTTTAAGATATTATTATGGAAGTCGTATTTTGTCGTGAAAATTAAATATTTTTGAAAATGTCAGTAGAAATTGAAATTGCCTTCGATAATCCTGATGTTTGTATCATATTTCAACGCTTAAATAGCAAAATATCGAAAAAGAGTTATAATTTGAAACAGTAGGAGATTTATGACGGTAAGTTTAGTAAAAATAAAATTTTTAATAACAAACTGAGGCTCTTTAAGATTTTTATCTTATGAGCTTTTATCTTTTATTTTGTCAGAAAATCTTCTTTCTTTTCTGTTTGCATAATATATGATTGTTCGAAATATTGATGAAAAGTATCAGGATCTATTATAGGGGTAAACTGATATATCGCATTATAAATAAACTGAATTTTCAATCATGGATTGAAAATAACGAGGCGATAAAGAAAATTTATTTCTGATAAGTCGTAGCTACAATTTGTCACTGCTAAAATACGAATCTCACCAATAAAAATAACATTCGACTTATTTGCACGATACTTTAAAATAATAAATGCCTAGCTCAACGCACAATATAATAAACCGACGATTATACTTAAACGAAAATCTCCATTACAGATAATAGAAAATTTCGCCGGTATAGCGTTGAAAACGTCGTGATTGAACAAAATACAGCGCGACACCCGTTCCATCCTCCCACAATATCAGCGACAATTTTTCTATATTTATTCAATTGAATTTCTCCGGACAGCAGCAGCTTCTTTTCAAGATGGCATTACCGCAGTGGGACGTTTTACGATCGGCCTCGTTACTAAAGCGCTAAAGTCATCATCGTTTTTATTAAATTTTTGCAGCCCCCGGCCCCTCAGCCCAACGTCGAGGAGCAACGAAAACCTGTGGCTGCCAACCCGAGTGTCTCGTTAGGTCGCAATCTGCGGATGAGCTCGCAAAAAGCTCGAATCCCACATACTCCATACACGCTTCTCCTCTTTTCATCGCCCTCCTCTATCATTTTCTCCCTTTTTTCCCCTTTATCTCTTGTTTTCGCGACTTCACTGCGTCAATCTATGAAAACAGCGCCGCGGTCGCACTACCACCTACTAATACTACGAATATCATTCAATGAATGTCATTCGTCACCATTGACAATATATGCAAGTGTTACTCCGATTTCTTCAACACTTTGCATAGTTATTACAGTTTCACTGATTTTCCTTCTCTATGCTCTCGCTCTGGCTTGATGAAAATAGAGTGTTTACATTTTTTAATTCATAACAACTCTTAATTCATAACAACGATATTATTAAATCTCGCTAAAAAATTTCGCTATCGCATTTTATTGAAAAAAAAAAAAAAAAAAAAAAAAAAAAAAAAAAAAAAAAAAAAAAAAAAAACTATTTGCGATAAATATAGAGTACAATGGCTTAAATGTAAATAAAATCAATATGAAATTTTAATTATATATATATATGAGCGAGAGAGTGTAGAAATATTTATATTATCCTATAATAATATCTTTCATTGAGTCACAAAACAATGCATTTATATTCAATTTAAACCAACTTAACACAATATCTGCAAAAAATTGTTAACCTTTTGCAAACAACGTTTCAACAATGTAGTACCGTGAAATACCATCAAATGAAAATACAAAATTTAAATGCTTCTTTTGCAAACTCATCGAAAAGTTAAAAAAAAAAGAAAAAAAAAAAGAAAAAAAAAAGAAAAAAAAAAGAAAAAAAAAAGAAAAAAAAAAGAAAAAAAAAAGAAAAAAAAAAGAAAAAAAAAAGAAAAAAAAAAGAAAAAAAAAAGAAAAAAAAAAGAAAAAAAAAAGAAAAAAAAAAGAAAAAAAAAAGAAAAAAAAAAGAAAAAAAAAAGAAAAAAAAAAGAAAAAAAAAAGAAAAAAAAAAGAAAAAAAAAAGAAAAAAAAAAGAAAAAAAAAAGAAAAAAAAAAGAAAAAAAAAAGAAAAAAAAAAGAAAAAAAAAAGAAAAAAAAAAGAAAAAAAAAAGAAAAAAAAAAGAAAAAAAAAAGAAAAAAAAAAGAAAAAAAAAAGAAAAAAAAAAGAAAAAAAAAAGAAAAAAAAAAGAAAAAAAAAAGAAAAAAAAAAGAAAAAAAAAAGAAAAAAAAAAGAAAAAAAAAAGAAAAAAAAAAGAAAAAAAAAAGAAAAAAAAAAGAAAAAAAAAAGAAAAAAAAAAGAAAAAAAAAAGAAAAAAAAAAGAAAAAAAAAAGACGGTAAATCTAATTGAAACGGAGCAAATAGACTGAAAATTTTATGTATAACGAATTGATTAAAAATTAAAAGCAATAATTTACAAAAACATACCGATTTGATGGAAATTATTTAGCCGATGCTTTCAACCTGAAATCTTATTGCTTTATTTCGTTATTTAATGCTAAAACTCTATATCATATCTCATATCTTCAATGCCAACAATTAAGTTAATTTAATCTAATTAACGTCCTTTCGAAATATATTATTAATGTTTATTCATGCAACATATTCGATTATAGACGATAAACTCTTAATTATATCCGTAATCCAACTTACATTAGTCATTCTTCAAATAAGACAAAAAAAATTCATTGCAAAAAAACCAAAATTGCCCCGCTTATATAACGACTATAAATCCAATTAATTGTAAATAATTGTGCAGAGAAATGGTAGAGTTTTTGCAATAATTAAAAATCTAATATAAATATAATAAAACGAAATGTTTTTGCCTAAATAATATTTACAAGAACGAATACATTATATTGAATTTTAAATCTCATTTATTATTAAAAATTTAAGGAAGATTCGTTTGCATAATTAAAGTAAATAGAATAGTTAGATTTTAGAAGATGAATACCTTAGATAAATAGACTAATTACTTAATCAAAGTAGATATGCTGGTTTTAGTTGGAATTAAAACAATCGTCGTATAACAAAAGAGCTCCTCCTGTCCATTTAATCATCGTGCACCGAGTAAAAATACAATTAAACTGCGATGTATTTCTCTTACCTATAATTTTACTTATTTTCAAGTAAAAAAGTAATAACGGAAGGTCTAATAACCAATTATTTCAGGTAGTCACTCATGCTAAATAAAGGACCATTTCTTCTTCTTCTTCTTCTTCTTCTTCTTTTGCCTTTAAATGTTCAAATATTATAGAATTTAAATTAAATTGCATCTGTTTTGTATATTTTTTTCATGCAAATCATTTTCAATACTTGCATTGATTTGCTTTAATTTTTGAATATTTTTAAATATATAAATACATATTTCAAAAAGGTAACAAATAGCTGAATTAATTCACAATCTCTCTCTCTCTCTCTCTCTCTCTCTCTTTACCGAATGAACTGAGCCATTTCAAACATAATTGAATTATATTCTTTGAAGGGTGTAAAACTTTAAATACATGCTTAACTTCTTAAAGATGCTTACCCAATACAAGCAACTCAGCATAATATAAACGTTGAACATTATTTACAACCAAAATGACAGTTCGCTCGTTTTACATTAAAAAAAAAAAAAAAAAAAAAAAAAAAAAAAAAATTCGCTTAAAGCTCAGCATAATCTGTCAATTCATAACAAAAATGAAGCTTCTTCATCCACAGATTTTTCTTCGTAACGTAACGAATTCAAAGTAAAGAATGCGATCAGATAGCGACAAAAGTTTCGAAAGACGACAGACATACGAATGGTATTCGACGGCATCAAGACTAATTAAGTAAAACGATCGCGGCCCGTGCACTTTGCAAAAGTATGAATAAGAATGAGTGGGACTGGCGCATCTTTTATTCATCCGATCTGGCTAATTAAAGGTAAACTCGAAGCGTTCCAATTGCCGAGGCGTCGGGTCCCATGATCTAGGTTACGATCGAGATGGAAGGGAAGACCGTGATGTCCATTGTTTAGAGAGCTCCTTACAAATTAGCCGTGAATATTCATGCGTTGACAACAAGTAAAAGCCGCAGGTGCTTCCGAGGCCAGCATGTGCCGCCCTCACTCCCCTTCTCGCCACGGGCCATCCCAACCCACCACCCCACCACCTATTCCCCGCCCATTCCT